>NC_136411.1:23142500-23427500 GCF_051521515.1 Lactuca serriola
ACTACTAGCAGGCTTAATGAAAAAGGTAATACTTCAGTCATTCTATAATCATATGTCATTATTAATTATTAGAAACTAAGATTATTTTGTATACTAATCACATATGTTTTATATAATATATGATTTATACTTTGTTATTAATCACCTGCTATTGATATCTTTTATATATCCAAAAGAGATTCAATCACATGTGATTAAAATTTGTTATGAACACCATATGCCTTTGATTTAACGATATGTATGATTTTCTTATTATATATGTATTTATATATATTTTAGAACAAAATAAAGAAAATACTACAGAAACAATCTACTGAGAAAAATAAACCAGCACTCTGTTTTTAATCACATGTGATTAAATCTATTATGAACAATGTGGGTTTATTTATCATAACTTTGTTTAATCACATGTGATTAGAATATGTTACCATCTTTGACATACACCTAGCATTCAAGATTAACTCAATCACATGTGAAAAACATATGTTATGAAAAATATATGTTTATTTATCATAACTTGATTTAAAGTCAAAACTTACATTTGATAACATTGTGTTTTAAACAATATATGATTTATACTCTATTATTAATCACATATGATTAAAATCCGTTATAAACACCTTATGCTTTTAATTTAATGATATATATATATATATATATATATATATATATATATATATATATATTATTTTCTACTTATATATGTATTTATATATTTCAGAAAAAAAAAATAAAGAAAAGCCTATAGAGAAACAACCTACCTAGTGAAAAATGAAAAAAAAATCACCAAGAAAGAAAGTTGAAAAGCTATATTTCCAACATAAATGATTGTAAAACATAAATAACCAACACTATGATTTTAATCACATGTGATTAGTATCTTTTATATATGAGGTTCTTGAGCTCTTAGAGAGAAGCTTTGTGTGTTTTGGTGCATTTTGAAAAAGAAGGACTCCACTGGAAATGTGTTGTGAAGCTTGGAGCTTGTGGATCTAGACTTGGTTTTTCATCTTGCATCTTCTGGAGGTATAAAGTTTCAAACTTTATAGCTCCTTAGTGTAGATCTAGTTTTGGGTTGTGTTTGGGCATGTTTTGGTCTCTTAGGTTGCATCTTGTGAGTAGAAATTACTCTAGAACCTTTCAGCATCATTTCTATTTTCTAGTCATTTCTGAGGTCATTAAGTGATAAAAATCAAATCTTGTTTGGTATAATTCTCCCATGCATGAGTTATTGGTCCTTTGCTGAAGTTATGGACATGGGGTTTAGTTTTGGGTCCCATTAAACCTTGAAAAAGCTTAAAGTTATCAAGTTTATCAGTTAAGACCTTCCCAAGATTAAGATATATGAGTTAGACGTTTGGTTTTAAAGCATTAAGAGCTTATAGTTGAGTTTTAGGCAGCAGTGAAGTGCGCCAGGCATACCTACCAGGTACGCATGATGTAACAGGTTTGGCTAGAGTTCCCTTTTTGTTGAAGCCCAATACGTTGCGCACAATGGGGTAGTATGTATGGTGTACTCGCTGCTTTTGGGGCATTTTGGGCCTTGGGTCATTATGGGTTTGGGTGATGGTTAGATAGGTCAAGTAAGGAAAGGGTAAAATGGTCTTTTTACCCTTAGCATGATAAGAATATGATCTGGACCATTTATTATGGATTATTACCCTTATTATTAATTAGGATTGATTTTGGATATGTTCATCGTGAGGAGCCGTGGTTGCAGCTGCTCGAGTGTGTGGTATGTTTATCATTAGATTGAGGTGAGTCTCTTCACTGTACTCGTGGATCGAAGGCACCAATATCGGCCCACTGGAATGTGTTAAATAAGATGCTATTTATCTTTGTGACTCTCGTGTTGTATGTTGGGTTGGGCCCATTGACATGCATGTAGGGTTGGGCCCAACTACATGAGGGGGCTAGGACCATTATATGACAGGCTAGGCCCAAATATATGGCAGGCTGGGACTAAAGGTTAGGAAGGGCTAGGCCCATAATTATGGGTTGGGCATAGTGTGTGGGCTATGCCCAATGATATGTTATGGTGTGTGGTATTTTGGGGGAACTCACTAAGCTTTGTGCTTATTGTTATATCTTTTTTTACTTTAGGTACTTCCGATTGCAAAGAGAAGGGACCTGTGTGACTGCACACCATCCCCCAACGTTTTCCGCATTTGCTATTTATGATTTTGAGTTTGATGTGAAACTGATTTAATCACTGTAATTGGTTTTGGAACAAATCAATTTAATGATTTAATTGTTTTTAAAATGGAAATTTTATTCTGAATTTTTGGGACGTCATAACATCTTCAACACTCTCAACAAAAATAATAATTTGATCTTCATTTCTAAAGGAATTCACATTATCACTTGTAAAAGACACTCTCAACCAACAAAACATGTGCATAACAACATAAACATTTACTATTCTAACAAATGTTAATAATAAATGATTTACAACAACTATAATATAAAATGTAAATGCTTAACATATGGTAATCATATATGATTGAATATATTTCTGTATATAAACATAGTAATCACATATGATTTTAATCATATATGACTAAAACATTTATGATTATAACATATAGTAATCATATATAATTTAAAGGATTCTATTATACTTTATACCATACATAAGTCACATATGATTTTCTTAAGGGTCTATTTCTTTAATAGCTAAGCATAAACTGTTAATAAATGATTTTAATCACATCTGATTGAAGTAATACAATTTTATACATATACTAATCACATGTTTTTTTTTGATTTTTTTAGGTTTTTCTACAAGAATAAATCCATATTATTAGCGTAAAACTCAATAATTTCGATTTATACTTTAAAAATGCAGTTAGAATGCATGCTCAAAACAACAATAAACAATCGAAATAAGAATCAAAGTATAATGATATTAGCGTAATACTCAATAATTTCGACTTGTACTTCAAAAATAAGTTAGAATGCACGTTCAAAATAAATAAACCATCGAAATAAGAATCAAAGTTTAATGATCAAAATAAGTTCTGCAAAGTGACAGTTTTTACTTTTTTGATGAACAATATGTTAAAACTAACTCCTTTCAAACTCAAAACATTAAATGACTTATTTGATTACTGAAATAGATGATCTAAATACAAATGCGAGTGTTTAATTATCGAAAAAACTTATGCAAAGTGGAGATTTTTACATTTTGATAGAACAAACTGTTAAACCTAACTTCTTCGACGAAGCAATCATCGCCCCGTTTGCCCCCATTGACATCACTAATTTTGGAAACAAAATCATAGAAATTGTTGAAATTTAAAACAAATTTACGTCAAAATCGTTGAAATCAGATAAAAAAAATCATTGGAATCATATTCTCAAGCAAGTTACGTCAAACATATATAAACAAAATCAGATGAGCAAACATTTAAAAAAGCAAAGTTATAGAAATACCAATGACTTAATTAGAAAAGGTGCACACATGTTTTAATAACCGATTAGGCTATTTTTTGTTCTCAACTGTTTTCGAAATAAGAAATGTTTAAATTTGAACACACACACACGTATATATATATATATATATATATATATATATATATATATATATATATATATATATATATATAGATAGATAGATAGATATATATATAGAGAGAGAGAGAGAGAAAAATATAGGTTAAAACGAGAACAATTGTATAATTGAGAACTATAAAACAATTCTTAACTATATATCACATTTGATCTAAATGCACAAAACAAATGACATAATTATACAGAAACAGACAAAATAATAATTCTAATTATTAATTAAATAAAAGTAACAAAATCTTCTATTTATATATTCATAAGTTATGGTTCTTAACTTCAATATTATATAGTCTTCATCAATAATCTTTTAACTATTCATAAAAAAATCATTTATTTCATATCAACAATCTTCGATTTTTCATATAATATCATTGATTCTTAATAAAAAAAAATCATCCATTCTTCTTATAAAATGGAAATCAATGTTAAAAAACATCCATATACAACGATCTCAAGAAATTCTTTTACATATTATATAAATGTATCGATCTTCACATATTCAAATGTTCATTAATCATATAAACTTCTTTAATAGAACATTCACCGAAATTAGACAACATTCAATAATAGAAAATACATCAAAAGAACCAAATAATCATCGAACTTTTCACAACCTCGTTGTCTAGGTAATCATTTTTTTTACAATAATTGTTTTTATTTTCTTTTTTTATTTTGTTTTATTACCTCAATCTACTAATTTATCCTTAATTCCTATTTGATTTGATTTATATTTGCTGTGTTCAATTCGTCATGTTTTGCTATTGTTGTTGATAAAACACTATAACTATTTGATAAAATGGTTCATAAAGTATTTTTTTTTTTTAATTTTTTATCTCAATTGTTTGTCATCAATTTTGATATAATTTTTATTTTTCTGCTCAGTTCTTTACATTTACATATTTTATTGAACTTAAATACTTTAAACTACAACCGCTTATGAAGATTTTGCCATATTTATATAAGTTAAATTATATGCACCTCAACTGTTTGACGAAATGCTACATAACCTTTTGTTATAATTTTTTATATACTATTCACATTTGAATAATACATATCAGTGCATATTTACATTTTCCATCTTCATAAACATATATTTATTCACGTATCGAGGTATATCAACATGTGGATATGTGTTATAAATTTTCTTTCTATGGTAAAACCAAATGTGAATGTTATATAAATTTTTGTTTGTTATAATTGTATAATCACATATGAATATTACATGATATATCATCTTTATATGGTATATCCATGTATGAAGTTTTATTCATATGTGAATCTTATATAGACTTTCGTTCTCATTTGTTTATATTATCCACATGTGAATAAAAACATAAAAACATATAGTTGCATATTTATATTTTCTTTTTAATAAACATGTATTGGTTCATGTGCAAAGGTATATAGTTTTTTATATGGTATAATCATATGTAAATGATATTTTTTTGTTAATATGGTATAACCACATGAGAAAAATATATTATACATTCTCTTTTGGTGTATTCATGTGTCAAATTGTATTCACAAATGAATATTACATTATATTATCATTTAATTTGGCATATTCATATGTTCCCAAGCCTCATACAATGAATCTCTCGCTTGTTGCTCAATGTTAGCTATGACCTTGAGTTTAGAAACTTTATATGGTGGGTAAAATTGTTAGAGGAATTCATCATGCATCTGTGCCCAAGTGGTGATTGAGTTTGGTGAAAGTGCCTTCAACCAGTATTTAGCTGCTCCTTTAAAAGTACCCGAAAGCATTCTTAACATGACAGTTTCTCGAGGAACATTAGGAATGTTGAAATAGTCTGACTTCTAATCAGGCGATTGTATGCATCTTCATTGTCTTTTCCGGAAAATGCAATATTCTTTAGTGCAGTAAGGATATGTCCCTTAAGCTCGAAGGTAGCAGTAGCGGGAATTGCGGGTTGCACAAGTCCAAGACCGGTGTCCTCTCATATTCTTTTCTTGTAGGCCTCCATCATCATGTCAGCAATGTCCGTCATTTTGTATTTTTGGCTCGCTTTCTGGTTCACTACTTTTGTCAGTTTCTGATTTGGGCTCGTAACCAGATTCCTTTTTGGTAGGAGTCTTCTCAAAGAATTCGATTTTGTTCTCTTCTTTCGGAATTCTTTTTGATCCTCCTACATTCTTGTCCTTCTTTTTATGAAAAGTTGGCTTTGGATCTTCAAGTGGTGGTGTCAATGGTGTACTGGATCCACGGGTCATAAACTACTGCAATAAAAACAAAAATAAAAAACGTAAAAACTAACAAAAACTAATTAAAAATTCCTACTGAACGTTCACCACGTCATAGTAATGATGTCATCCCGTGGTTTTTCTATATGATTTTACAAGTTCAGACAAATTTAAACAATTAACTAATAGTTTTAATCAATATTATAAGACCAATTCCGTTTAGTTCGAATCCACTTCTCCTCTATGGTTAACTACTAATTATGGATTATTAAAGTTAGTCACCAATTATTATGTAATTAACAATTCAAGTCCAAATTTACTAATCTTTTCACCAATTCATGAACTACCTTGTATGGTCATACATAAGCAAAACACATAATTGGTTAGTAGTTATAGTTGAGCTATGAAAGATTTATATAATCAAACACAATTATAGTCACAATATATGTTCTCTAACACAACTAAATTTGTTACTTTTATTATTTATCTAAGATTTGATCGATCCTAGCTCTAGCAATTTAATAGTCGCTAAACTACTAGGTAACAAGTTCATGTAATTTAATGGTCACTAAGCTACACTTAACTTGAATTCAAGCAATCAAGGTCACAAATATTAACATGCTAGGTAATGATAATCAAACATAACCATAAAACCAACTATTAAAATTCATAAATTAGATAACTAAACCATAGAGTTAAAGTATCATCTAGCTAAAACAACTAAATTTAGCTAATCATCGCTGAAAACATAGACACAATCTCAATAGAATCTGACATAATTAAAGTAAACTGAACCAATGTGATGATGTGTTACTCAATCTCTTGATCTCTAAGTAATTCTCCTTCAAAAGAATGTTTTGTGCACTTTCTTGACTCTAAACTCGAGTTCTCAGAATACCTCTCCACCAGAAAACTCTCAAAAAGCCCTCTCAAATCATAAGAGTGAAGGATAATTTATTGTAACACCCATAAAATCAAGCCTATTTAAAATGTTTTCAAACATCCAAAAGCCACTAGTTATTACAAAATGTTTTCAAAATAGTTTAATATCAGAGTATCCCAGAAACCATAAGTCTAAATCACGAGGATGTGTACGGTCACACCTTCACCTTGATGAGTCATCTAAGCACCTGAAACAATAAACTAAAACCGTAAGCATAAAGCTTAGTGAGTTCCCCCAAAATACCCATACACACAACAATACACATATAATCACAAACAACATACTATGGGTCTAATCACCCATCGGGATGGAATACCCCAGGTTTGTTGACTGACGCGCGAAGCAGCCTAGTCTCACCGTATACATTGATAAATATGTTGGGTCCAATCAACCATCAGATTGGAATACCCGAGGCCCAATCAACCTCTGGGTCCAGTCATCTATCCGGATGGAATACCTTAGGTTGGAATGCTAATACACACACACACTCACACACACACACACACACATATATATATATACATATATACATATATATATATATATATATATATATATATATATATATAAAACGGGTCCAATCATCCTCGGGATGGAATACCCTCGGCCCACAGCCATCGGGTTGGAATGCCCACATACTACTAGTCCAATCATCCTCAGGATGGAATACTCACGGCCCACAACCATCGGGTTGGAATGCCCAAGTCTGTTGGCTTTCGCACAAAGCAGATAAGCCTCAACCACTAATCAAACATGTGCACATATATCAGATAATCACATAACAGTCTATAGACAGAAAAACTGATCTAACATATCAGAACATCATAATAACATCCTATCTACCAGGATACCAATCTAATAGATCATAATAGCATATTCAAATACCACAACATAGATCTAATAGATCATTACAACATAACATCGTACTAAATATTAACAATCCAAGGAATGCATAACTGTATATACTCAGAGGTGAGATAGTCACCTGGACAGGTGATCCTACTCTAAAACCACAACCAAACGAGGAACGGGTAAGAGAGCTTAGATCAAGACTCCTCAGTCTATCCTACATGACTACATACAATCTCTAGGGCATCTCTCTACTAGCAGATAATCAATACTAGTGGGCCGACACTGGTGCCTTCGACTCACGGTATAGTGAGGCAAACCTCACCTCACACTATTGAAATCCCGCAGATAAATTCCAGCTACTGGTTGACAGATTCCCGAGCTATCAATCATCAAAATAACACCCAATTAATAATTGGGTTCCAATACATAACCATAAGTTCATGCTTGGGGTAAAAGGATACTTTACCCCCAAACTAACTTGATTCAAGCCCAAGGCCCAACTCACACTCCAAGGCCCAAAGTCAAGTAACGGGCCAAAGCCCAACATAAGGCCCAATTTTCCAAATTGGGCCCAGACCTCTACATGGTCTTTCCTTAAGGACCATCCATTTATTCTAGTCCAAAATATTGGTACTCCAATGGCCCAATGTCTCATAATCATCAAGGCCCAGTTATGGCTCACCTATGGAAAATTGGGCCCAAGTCCTTCACATAAGTCTTATCCTAAAGCTCATCGAATTATTTTGGTCCATTTACTTATTCTTGGATAGTGTAACACCGTAAATTTTCAAACAAATTTTTTTCATTTCAAAATATAGTATTTTCATTCAAAACAAGGCATAAACATTTCAAGTGTCATGTTAAAATACAAATCATCTAAATCCCAAGATCACAAAACATCTTCCAGTGTGTACAGATCACGCCGGCGCCTTCCCACGGTCCTCGCTAGTACCTGAAACACATACATAACAACTGTAAGCATAAATGCTTAGTGAGTTCCCCAATATACAACTTACGCACATACGCCTTTCCAGGCCCTGACCTTCCGGTCCATGTGTCTCAGGGGACTTCCGTCCCTGCTGGGTAAACCTTCCGGTCCTACCCACGCCGACCTTCCGGTCCACAACACAACGCCTTCCGGCCCATAACATAATGCCTTCCGACCCATAACATAATGCCTTCCGGCCCATAACATACATAGCATGTATAACAATTACTTATCACATATAGCACATATATCACATATCATATCTGACCTTCCGGTCACACATTCAAACCCTTCCGGGTACAGTATAGTGAGAAGACTCACGTCGTGAATGTCGAAAGCTAGCAAATCCCGAAGTCACTCGTACTCGATCCGCCGAGCTACAATCTCCCTATAACATCATACATCTCTTATTAACACTTTTATCTTCTAAGTTTGACTATCCCTAAGAGGTCAAACATAGGTCAACTCTGGTCAACGGTCAACGGTCAACTTGACCTGACTCTGCGAGTGCTAGGGCGACTCGGCGAGTCTAGACGTCCTCACTAATTCTCTAAGATTCCCTTTCTACTCGTCGAGTATCCTCCTTGACTCGACGAGTTTCTCCTGGAAGAATCGCGGGGCCACCCCGACTCAACTCGCCGAGTCTGAAGAACAACTCGACGAGTCCCAGTTAATCTTCAAGCTACTCGCCGAGTCTGTTCATCGGACTCGGCGAGTCCATGCCATGAAACCGCTCAAACTGCTTTCTAAGGTCAGAACTGCTCCGACCATTCATAGGTCTGGCCTTCCTAGACTGATTCATCACGTAAGGTCCTCATTTCGGTGCTCATAATACACCCCATGACTCATAATTTACATTTTGACCTAAGGCATAAGGATTCCAATCCAAAACCTCCATTGATTCACGAAATGCTCAGGCATGGGACATTCTGGACTTCCAAAGATCCCAATACAGGGTTCCAATCGTTTGGGGGACTAAGGTAACATTCAATCTAGCCACAAAAGGGTTCAATAAACCCTAAATCCATATACACATCAATCATAGAAGGATGCAATTCGAAATATTACCTGAATAACGTGCTCTCTGTGTCCCCAATCCTCAGAACGTGGCTTCCCTAGTTGTTCCCTTAACCAAGCCTCTTCTTCCTTGCAAAACAACACTTCCAAAATCAACAATGGTCTTCAACCTTGCTCCAGACGCTCACAATCGAATTAGGGTTTCTCTCAGAGGACTAGGGTGAACAATGACGGCCATAAAGTCCCTCATATACGTCCCAAACCTGAACGGTTAGGGTTTTCGCTAAACAGCGCAGACTCGCCGAGTCCATATCCGGACTCGTCGAGTCCAGTCGCGAACCCGCGACCAGATCCGCGATCCTACTCGGCGAGTCTAGGCTCCAACTCGCCGAGCCCCCTCTTAAAACACCCAAAATCATAATATAACAATACCTGAAATTCCGGGCTGTTACAGATAGCCCAATCAATAGTCCAATCACCATGACCCAATAGGAAGGCCCAACTCAAGGCCCAAATGAAATTAGGAGGTGGCAGTGGCTGAGCTTGGCGACGACTACATCGGTTAACGACGGCAGGAGAAAAGGGGGTGAGAGAGACTCAACCACAACCACAGCGGCCTCCGCTGTCGTCGGCCTTCGATCTCCAAGGCTGAGTGGTGACGGTGGCGGCTTCCTCTTCGTCGGAAGCAAACACGACGACATCGGCTTCGGGTTGGAAGGAAACGAGGGCAGTCGACCGAGTCCATAGCGAATGACCTCAAGCTGATCGCCGACGTTAACGGCGGCTTCGTCCTCAACAACTGGGCACAACAACGGCGGTTGTTCGGTGGTCCTCCAGCTTCAACAATCAAGGAGGCAATGGCTGAAGGAGTGCTCATGAGCAAACGGAAGCAACTTGGACAACAACGATGTTGGATGGCGACTCCTGTCGACGACATGGACTTGTTTGGTGCTTCGCTTGGCCGGAAAAACGTGTGGGGATCGAGTGGTGGCGACTAGACGATGGAGGAAGTGAAGATGGCGGCTATTGAATCATGCTAGGATTAGGGTTAGGAAGAGGTCGACGGTTATATACCTGGCCTCAAGAAACTTCCGCCCATAATTCCATGATCAGTCCCTCCTCTCTGAAGTGTTTCCAATTTAGCACCGATATTTACCGGTTACAGCCCTGTTTCCATAAATTCGATCCATAATTTACTAAAAAGCCCTGACCCTTCAATATCTCTTCAAATGAAATCCCAAAAGTTACCATTTAGCCCCTCAATGAAAATTTTATTTCAACTTAGGTACATAATTTACCCTTTTAACCCTAGCCATCCAAAATCCTTTCATATTAAATCCAAATGATACCAAGCACACCCTGACTTCCAAAATCCTTTCAAAATTAGTCTCGAAAGTTAACATTTAGTCCCTGCTTTCATAAATACTTACAAAACCAATCTAGAACTTACACTTTTAACCCCTAACTTCTAAATTATGCCATTTGACTCCCCGAAACCAACACCCCGCTAAATATTATTTGATTTTGGACTATAATAATATAATAATAATAATTACTTCTCGAGGTTGCGGGTTTATTATTTAATTATTCTATTTTAAACGGGATGTTACATTTATAGTTTTGGGAAATTCGTGATTCACGACGTGAACAATGGTTTCACATCGTGACTTTGATACAAATCCTTATCGGGCATGGATTCTGACTTCCCATGTACTTATCTTCAAGAATATGTTCCTCACGTCGTGAGGTGGAGTGCCACGTCGCGAATTAGGATTTTTCGCTGAAATTTTCTTCTTTTAAGCTTCCATCCTACAAAGTTCCAATGCTTGCCAATTATGGTCCATATTCTTCAAGAGTGTTCCAATTGACTGCAAAATACAATTTAATTCAATAAGTATCATATATCTTTGCAATTAACCAAAATATAAATTAAAATATATTAAAATACTGTCTAAAAATATGTATATATGTATGTATATATATATATATATATATATATATATATATATATATATACGGGGTCCGGATCCGATAGGAACCCAAAAATTGGTAGGAACCACGATGTCTATTCTCCACCAATCATTTCATCCATGGCACAAACGTTAACCCATTTACTTGGTCGTGACATGTTCGCACGCTACGCACATGCATGGAACATAATACAGAGTCGAGGGAATAATAATGTGCGACGAACGTTCATCGAACGTCATTTAAATGAGGTTTTTTTCATTTTTTTTGTTCTATTATTATTATTATTATTATTTTTCATTTAAAAAATTCAATTTTTTTAAAATAGATATATGTTCGGTTTTAAATATTTTTATTCTTTTTTTTTGTTTTTTAAAAAGTTTTTTTTTTGTATTTTTTTTTTTAATCCTTACTACATAGTTGAAAATAGTACATTTTTTTCTTTTTATTTTTTGTTTTTTTTAAACTAAATATGAGTTTGGGTTTTAATGTTTAACAATTATAAAACTTTAAATAAGAAGACAATTAAGGATCATAATATTTTCACCAGTACAAAAATGACATACGGTGGCACTTTCCGAAAGACGGTCTGTGACACTTTTTATTAAAAAAGGTCACTAAAAAAATTTAGAGACTCTTTTTGGATACATTTACATTTGTTTGTGTGTCCATTGTATAGATAATTAAAAGTTTAACCACATTTAATTGTACCAAATGTGACAATTATTAGCGACACTCGAAGACTGTGGCCATATTTCACTATCAGCCACATTTCTAGATTTAGATTATGATATTTTTTAAGAGACAATACATAGATATCTGGTGACATGAGGCAATTGTATATGTTTCTGTATCACGGTGTTATTTTGACATATGAAATCCAATGTAGCTAACAAGGGATACATATGGCCACATTAAATGTTTGTATGTCCATAGGGTGGCGTTTAGTAGTGACTAAGTAAAAGAAAGAAAACAAGTTAATTTTAATGGTTTATGGTTATGTGTCTTTTATTGTGTATGACAAAATATGATGAATTGGCTATGAAAAAAATAAATATTATGAGTGTATGTTGCATTTGGTTATGTTTACAATTATTTTGTGTGTCTATACGTAAATCTAGTTAGAAGAAATATAATGCCTGATCAGTATAATTATAGTATGGTCATTGAATGTGTGACTATAATTATGTAATGACAATTTTTTTACTAGTTTGTGTATAAATTTAAAGAATATTCTTTATCAAATTACCATTTGTTGAATAGTCAACCATGTGACGTATATAGAGCCACTTAGTCAAACCCAAACTACATAACTTATTATTAGAGTTTGGGACACATTTTTGGAAAATAAAAAATGTAATAATTGTCATTTGAAGACTCTTGGAATTACCTACATCAAATGATTTTTGGTTATATATCAGTTTGACTTTTGGGACATATTTTGGTCATATAATAGTTGGAGAGATGTCAACATGTACAAAATAAATGGTTAAAGTTGCATCTTAAGGGGTCTTTTAAGTCGACCAAAATACACTCTTGAAGAGGATGCAAATTGTTACTAAGGTCTGTACCAATTTATGCATCTTGAACCCCAAAAAATGTAAAAGACTATATTGACCTTTTGTAGGAAAATACTCCTAATTTTCTTATTATATTCCATTTTATAGCTGAAAATCCAAACCAAAACAGCTCCCCATAGAGAATACCAACAATAATATTCAACTTTAAAACGCCCCTTTTCAACTTCTGATCACACAATTCAAAAAAACAATGAAAAGTTGAATGACTAAGTATATAAATTGTATTAAATATGAATTAGCAGCATTGTGCTGAAATAGTACAATTAAAAGGATATTAACATATAATAAAATCTAATAATTATATCTAAACACTAATTTTTTAAACTAAGAAAAATAATAAGTGTAATATTGTCAATTTGGGGCCGAAACACCATACAAAGTAGTTACTATCATTTATAAACTTCCAAACAAACTTCCAAGCAACATTTTAATATATTTTATGGAAGTAACTATCCTTTTTTGAACACTCGAGAGCGAAACACAAAGTATTGCATGTATCTGTCAAGACGTTCATCGAAATGTTATATCTTTAACATACTAAAAGAGTAAAAAATACCTTAAAATAATCATAATGGTGAAGGAGGTTATATGTTTGTGGTTGAAATTACCTTCGAATAAGATACTACTTAGAATCCTTTCACGACAAAACACTAGGATCAAGGTTTGACCTTTACCTTCTTCAAACAAAAGTAAAGATTATAATATGTTAAAAGATTGAATAATAATATTGCTACAAATTTAAAGCATGGCATATTGAAGTTTCATATGAAATATATGTAAATATTAGGATATGATTATGTGATAACCCGATCCTTTCAAGTCAACAAAAGTCAATTCCGTTTAATAAATTTTCGAATTTTATTTGTTCCATTACGTTCATGAGGGTTAGAAAATAATCTAAAACATATTATTATGGTTTATACAAGTCTCTGGAACCAAAAATCATGCGAAAAATCAAGTTTTTCTTCAAAACTCAGCCAAGTCTCGTTCATCATCGTGTTCACGGGCGCAAACACTTTTACGGCCGTAAACCCATTCCCAGCTGTAAACTCAACCGATATATAGATTTTCCCGAAGAGATTTCTCATTTTTCATCATTTTCACTCAAAAATCCTCTCAACTCCCTCCCAAGAACATTCAAACCTTCAAGATCCAACCTTCAAATCTTGGGATTAAGTGCTTTTGGCTGGAAGAAAGTAACCCCGAAAGTGAAGGAGAATCTATGGGAAGAGATTACAGTAAATACTATTTTCACTATTATTTATTGCATCTCATATTATATTTACAAATCATGTATTACTAACATATTATTATTTTTTCATTTTAGCACTTTTTTGAAGTTGATGAAACTGAAAAACAGTTTGTGATGAATATGCTTGGTATCCATCTAAGGAACTTCAGAAGAAAATTATATGCATATTACATCAAGCTACATCTAGGCAATCCCAAAAAGCTTTCAAAAATCCCCGTTAGTTATTGTGCATTAATTACTGAAGAAGATGGTCGGAACAAATTCGTGACATATACGCAATCTGAAGAGTTTAATGTTACAACTTTTTTCCATAAATTCTTCATTTAGTTATCATAAACTTAACAAAAGGTGCTTGACAAATCCTTTTTTTACAGGTTGTGTCACAAAGGACTATCAAAGCGCGAAAGATGTCAAAGTGTGCTCATCAGATGGGACGAGGGGGGTATATGACTCTAAGGCAGAATTTGGTAACCTTGGGCTTTAGCTATATGATCTGATTATATTAACTTCATAGCAATGTAGTTAACAGGATTTTGCTTTATATTGTTTATAATTTTTTTTTATCAAGATTGAAGAGAAAGTGATTTTAAAAGAAGAAATGTCACCAAGGTCAATTATGTGGTGTAAAGGACGTGAAAGTAAATGAGAATTTAAAGATGAAAATGTTAAACTCATGACGGATAAACTAGTAACTTCACTAAACTTTTTTATAACTTTTACTTTAAGGATTTGTGTCATTTTTTTGAGACAATAATTAATCATATTTTGTTTGATAGATAGAACATGAAAAGAAGATAAAAGATGGACAACTAAATGTTGAACTGGGCACGGATGCCATAACCTTAGTTTTTGGCAAGGAAAAGGGCGGATTTTTAAAGAGTGTCGGTATTGGAGTCACATACTACAATATATTTCAATGTTCCTTGCAGCAAATGATCTTCTAAGGAGGAAATTAAAGATCTTAAATTTACATTGCAAAATGGAAAACTTGAGCTTGAAAAAAAAGATGTTGAACTCAAGGCTTTGTCTACAAAGGTTAATGAACAAGATCAAACACTACAACTAGTTTTGGCTCATCTTACTGCAAAAGGAGCCAACTTTCCAAATCTGCCTCAAACACTTGTAAGTCATCTTATAAACAACATCAATTGACAATGTTACTTGTAAATTGCATTTCTTACATATATTTTCCCTTTTTCTTTATATTTGCTAGGCTATTTCAAGTGACAAGATTGTTGAAAGTAGTGAAACTCTTGTTAGTCTCATAACCAAGGAACCATCAGAACCCTTAACACCAGTATGCCATCATCTCACAAGATCATCATTGTTATATTTTTTGTACTAATTTCTGCTTTTTCATTTGGGACTTTAACTTATTTAGGTAATTGCAAAACCCACCAAGAAAACAGTTCAAACCAAATCTGCAACTGCAACTCCCGATACACGATTGCCTTCTCTAAAATCTGCAACACCAATACATACTAACTTTATAATTTTCATTAATTTTAATTTCTAATTTATATTAAAATATAATTTTACATATATGTCTTAAATTTTTATACTAGGCAAATACAAAATCCACCAGAAAATTTGTTGAGTCTAAGACTTCCATTATCAACGCTGAGATACCAACAGTTTCACCAAAAAAAAAACCTCTTCACCAGGTCAATGTTTTTTTTACATGCTGAATACACATTTTTGTCTTTTTTTATGATTATAATATTACATATCATTGTAGCCAATCAAGTGTAATCTATCATATCCAGATAAAAGGAACATCGTTGCTCATGGTACCGTTCACTTATCATCAGAAAGACAATTCATTCATGGAGTTCCTCTACAAGATGATTGTTATAAAGTTTGCATTGATGAATTGGTACAAAAAGATTCATTTCTACCACATGAAACTGCATAATTCAAAATAGTTGGGCAGACATATAAAAGTTTTGTTCCCTGGCCAAAACATCTAGTGAAAGCTGATTCAAAGGTTTGTTTATGTTAACTTCTTTGTGCATTACACTTTTTTTCTTCATAAACTAGTCTACTATGTTTTTAATAAACTCATTTTTTGTTTCAATGTTGTTGGTATAGGTACCAAAGATGATATCACATCAAGACCATGAACTTCAAAACTTAAATAAACGGAACCAACTTACATATCATCTGATACCTTTCTCAAGAAGACAAGGAGCAATACCAACAAGATGAATGCCTAGTTATGTCTAGTTTTTGGTTTATGATGTGTTTGTTTTATTTACCATACTTGCAATTAGTACAAATTTTTTTGGGTATTATAATTACGAATTTAATGTATGGATTTGGATTTCAATTATTACTAATATCAAATTCTGAATATTGATATTGTTTCATATTGTTGGGTTTGTTTACTTTAATTTATATTATTTTGATGTGTCTAAAATATAGAAAAGGTAACAACAAAAATTGAATTATTGTGGCTTTAATATAAATTTGGCAATGTTTTATAAGTTTTCAATGTCTCTAAAATTACACAATAGTGACTTTACATCATTTTTTGATATATGGCTAAACGGTTAACAATAGTCATAATTTAAAGTAATTATGAGTCTACAATTGTTTTAAAATCATGTTTTTCTAAAGTTTTTGTGACTATAAGTTAAACAATAACAACATAAAAAAAATTGATGTGGAAAATAAATACCATTATTGATTGTTTTGTGAATAGTTATTAGCAAATCGTCACTTATGAAATTAATTACATGTGACCATTTAGTGAACAGGACCATGTTCACGGTAATTACATGTTTTTAAAAGATACCCAATAGTCTTTATATGATACCCAATAGTCCTTAATTTTAATAAAATGTGTATCTTTATAATACTTATGATTGTATTTCACTTAATTGTGTGTCTCTATACGATAAGTAATAGTCACCAAAGTTGATTGTTTTTGTGACTAATTATTAGCAAATCGCCACTTATGGAATTAGTTACATGCGACAATTTAGCGAACATGGTCATGTTCACCGTAATTACATGTTTGAAAAAGATACCCAATAGTCTTAATAACCTTTAAACTGTGTGACAATATATTGGAAAAAAATACACTAAAACAACATGCATGTCACAAATTGGTGATATACAGTCACTACAATTACTAAATAAATGTGTCTACTGACGGTTTAACGTCATAATATTGAATAAAATGATTGATTTTAAGAACATAATTCCCTACACAATTGCCATACTTTTATAATACGACCACTCGTTTTCATATCATATGGGCACTACATTTTAAAATGACCATAAGACTCATACGATGACGTCACCTTTCGCCACTCTTTCAGTGAAAAAAAAATAAAATGTCACTATACGCATATGGTCACACTTTTATGGTGTGTTTGTAGGTCATTTTTGTACTAGTGTTTATGTTCATACTTTTTTTAATCATATTATTTTTGGATCCTAGTGTTTTCAATCATAATGATATTATACATTAGACATTTTCGGATCATATTAATTTGTATCATTTTAATTTGGATCATAATATATTGAATTAAATAAAGTTTTTGTTCAATACAACATTTGGATCATTATATTTTTTGAATAATTTAATTTTGAATCATAAAATATATAATAATTAAGGACCATTAAATATTTGAATCAAAATATTTTTAGATCATAACAAGTTAAGGATCATAAACATATTGAATCATAATATTTTTTAATCATAAATATTTTGAATGATCTCCATTTGAATCATATTATGTTTAACATTATTTTAAAAACTTTTAATCTTTTAAAATCAAATTTGGTATCTAAAACACCTTATTTTTGAAAAATTATTTTTACAAAGTCATTTGAATGGTGAGTACAAATGTTCTTTAAATTTTTATAATTTAAGGGAGAATTTTTTTTGGGTTCTTTTATAAATATAAAAAAAATTCAAATTTTTTCATGATTATGTTCATTTTCTAGAGAATTAAAGATTAAGAAAATTTGTTTTTTCAGAATTTATTATTGGATTAGTGTCTAAGTCCATAACTATAATTGGTATGTACTTGATCCGATTGGCATGGTCCATTTGGGTTGCATGACATCGGAACAATTTGGATAGACTTTTGTGAGAAAAGGATAATTATGATTTGTTAATATATTATAAGTTCTAATATATTAATATGAAATCATATTATTTAATTAGTATTGATCAAGAATTAATTTGGAATTAATTTTGTGATCAAATTGAGACTAATTAAATATATGGGGATTGATTGTGTAAATCATTCATTCTTATATATGTGGGCTTATGATCCATAGTTCTTCATGTTGGGTTAAACCCATGGAGTAACCCATGGATACTCCATGGAGGTTTTAACCCATGGAGCATGAAAAATATGGAAAAACATGAGTTACATGGTGTAACCCTAATAGCCACGATATATAAGGACCCCATGGCTCAAGAAATCGGCACTAAGGTGTGCACACATGAGGGCTAACCGATTTGAGCATAAGGACTTTTCTCTCAAGTTATTCCAAGTTGTTGTTGGTGTTGTGTGAACCATTTGAGGTGTCACACTTAAGGCACTAGGCTCTTAAGCTCAATGGAATCAAGCTACAACAAAAAGGTATGTTACTCTAACTAGTATTTTATTTGGTATATGAGAATGCATGCTAGTTATAGGTTTAATGCCTTGGAAACCATTTGCATGTATAATTAGTGAAAACATAGATCCAAGGTATTTAGGGTTGTATGTGCACCATAGGATGTTGTAGTATACTAAAACCCTTCATATATTTTTCAAAGAAAAAAAAGTGTTATGGCCAAAAAACAAAATTGGTGGAAAAAAATAAACCCTAGCCAATGAGAAGCTCACACTTGGCGGGAGAGTGGGTTGGGGCGTGTCTAGGCGCATGTGGTTCTAAAAATCTAATTTTTTTCCTAGTTATACCTCAAAATCTTTAACCTTTACCGGAAATTGTCATTATATCGCATGTAATTACCAAATCGTCATACCATCTCGCGAGATTTTGATGATAAATAAACCAAATCTCCACCTTTTATTTTTTTCAATTTTAAGGGCAAGATTTGTAATTGCGGTTCCTACCAATTTTTGAGTTTCTACATGATCCTACTTATATATATATATATATATATATATATATATATATATATATATATATATATATATATATATATATACAGAGAGAGAGAGAGAGAGAGAGAGAGATAGGTTCAGGTGTTCAAAGTAATTATTGTGTTATTGTATGCATAAATGTGGACCAATCAAAATTAATTAAATAATTAAGGGTAATTTAGTAATATGATTAATAACTTCCAAAAATAATCCCTATAATCATGGTATTGACTTTTAACCTAATTTCTCCATGTTTATATCTAATTGACTTTTTCTAACCCTAAATTTATCCCCTTCATAATTCAACCTCACACCCTTACCATCGGCCGACCATAACAACTCCATATTTTCAATTCGACATCAACCCAACTTCACCTGCTCGGTTCCGAGACCCATCTCATACATGTTCTTGGATTTTACATTCAAAATATTCAATCGAATTCAACATGCGTCCTTATTTCTCAGCGATAAAGAAACAAAATTCAGCGGTAAAATCGCTCACTCATCAACTTGTTTTATGTTTGCTGTTTAGATATAATAATGATTTAGGGTTTTAATTCTCCTCTTTCGCCTTTTCTTGGGTTTTGGGAATTTCCATGTGAAATTTGAATCATATGACCTCTTTAATCAATATGCTTTTGATGTTAAAATATATTCGATTAATGATCCTGTGGAAAGCATAATTTTGAGAAAATTGTTGATACCACCTAAGTGCACCGTTTTCAAAACATTTGTCTTCATTATTTTGTGTATTGTGTAAAATAGCTTTTTGGATCTCAAAATACAATCAGTGGGTTTAGTTCCTCCAAAATCGGCTCTTCAATCTTCCGACTTCTAATTACATTAAATAGATCATTATTCGTTCTATGTTTTGTTTCTTTAAAATGTCAAAAAAAAAAAAAAAAAAATGAAAAAGAACAATATTTTTTTCTCCATCATTTACGTAGACAAAGAAAAAAAATATTTTAATTGGTTTTGTCTTTACTTTTGTATGAATTGTTTCTCTCACTAGAAAAACAAATAAAAAGACATTGCAAGATAGGTGTTTGTGGAAACGCATAATCTAACCAGACCATGTGGTATATATCCATTCTGTGAGAATTACTAAAGCTTGTCTTATTATAAATTTCCAATTCTATCAAAATGGAATCACAAATTCAAATTATATCGGAATGGAAACACGAATTCTAATTCTGTTGGAATGGAATATGGATATTTTCTCATTGATTATACATGTTCTATAATTTTTGGTTATTGGCTTTGGTGCAATTAACAAGTCCGCATATTTTTCCAAAGGAATATAGTTTTTTATTTATCATTTTCTAATGCGTTATTGGATTCTAACATACAATTGGATTTGTTTTCACAGAAGTTGATGCTTGAAAAAGTTGATGTTTGAAGAACGGACAACAAAATTGAAAGTGTTTCTTAACAACATTATTCTTTTAGAATGAATTAGTGTATTTGTTAGATTTTGATGTTTTTTTTTCCTGATTTGAAAGTTTTTTAGTTTTTTTCTTTAACAATAAATGTAATTGTTAGTAATTGTTACATGTATTCTATAAAAATTAATGTAATTTTTATTTTAATTCTTCAATTGATGGTTCGAGAATTTGTTATTCTACAAAAAAAATTTAAAGTCATGATCAAGAAATATGTTGAAGAATATTTTTATTATTTTATGGTTCAAAAATATTTTTATTTTTAAACATACTCAAACATATTCTGTCAGAATGTTCGAATTAAAACCCTTATAATTCATAAAATCGGATTTTTAAAATTACTAGAATCTATGATCCCTTAGAATATGCAAATTTTCTTTATTAAATCTATATTAATTGACTAAAATACCCTTGTAATTAAATTAGATGATATTTTTCAATTATATTTAATTCAATAATATATATTAATCACATTCTTAAAATAAGTAAAATTGATTAGCCTACATATATGCATACAATAACACAATAATTACTTTGAATAAATTAAACTAAGCGTATATATATATATATATATATATATATATATATATATATATATATATATATATATATATATATATATATAGGATCAGGTGATGACTTTTTTTAAAGTGAGTACACCTTAAAAAAATTGAAAAAAAAAATCTAAAAAAATGCAAATCATAAAATCGAGCATAGTACTATATCGGAGAGAAAAAAATTTGGAAATTTTTTGGAATCATTAAAATTTAAGCATGGATCATTTTTATGATCCATGATTCATATTTAATGATGCAAACTTTTTTATCCAATATTTTTTTCCCGGATATAGTACTCTGCTCGATTTTATGATTTGTATTTTTTTTCAATTTTTTTAAGATGTCCTTACGAGTCCTCACTTTAAAAAGAGTCATCATTAGAACCGGACCCTATATATATATATATATATATATATATATATATATATATATATATATATATATATAGGGTTAGGTTCATGCAAGACCACTATATTTAATGAAACGGGGAGACGCAATTGTAGTCACTCATTTTGTAGATAAAAAAACAATTTTAAAATGCAAAATAATTGAAAATTTTCAAAAAAAAATTTAAGTATTATTTTCGTCACATTTTTTTTTATCCAAAACAAATAAAAATAAATAAATAAATAAATAATAAAAAAATTACTATTTTTTTGAAATATCTGTGAAATATTCTAGTAGAATATTATAATATTTTACATATCTGACAAATATACTAGAATACTAGAAAATTTTTAAATTTTAAAAATCACATTGGAATATTTACAGTATAATATTTTATTAGAAAATTTTACGTATTTAAAAAAAACGGTAATTTTTTCATTTTATTTTATTTTATTTTATTTTATTTTTTTAAGTAAAGAAAATGACGAAAGTAATAATTAAAAAAAGAATTTTCGGATTTTTCCTTTTATTTTTCATTTTAAAATTATTTTTAGATTGCGTCTCACGATCTCATAAAATTAACGTGACCTCAAATGAACATATATATATATATATATATATATATATATATATATATATATATATATATATATATATATATATATATAGGCTTAGGTTAATCTATTCAAACTAATTATTGTACATCTATCGTATGCTATGAGAATTAGTAAGAGAATAAGTTGTTTAGCAATGCGAATACGTTCAACTTTACAAGAATATTGTCATTTTCATTCAATCTCGTAATTTTTTTTTTCTCATACATCGTTTTTCACTCATTTTCATTCTGATAGAATACGACCCAGTCCAATATTCTGACAGAAATTAAAATAATAATAATAATAAGTGTATAATAACATTATAAATGATTTAATTAGTGAGAATGTGTGATAATAACAATAGTTATGTAAGATTGAACGTATATATATTATCAAATAACATATTTTCTTTATCATTCTCATATCATACGATAGATGTATAATAATTAGTTAGAATACTTGAACCTAGCTTTCTCTCTCTCTCTCTCTCTCTCTCTATATATATATATATATATATATATATATATATATATATATATATATATATATATATATATATATATATATATATAATTTTGATGGATTAGTCAAATTATTGGATAGCTTTCGGCACTAAATTCTTGAATACTTTAGTAATTCATTATTTAATAGTTGACGCTTTCGTGTTTCTTATCTTTGTATTGGATATTTCTCCCCATATTCAAGCAGCAAAAAAAAAATATCTTCTATTGAATGATTTATATACTTTTTCTATTTTATATTCAGCATCCATAAATATATGACACGAGTTAACACTATGATTATTATTTGTAAACTATAAAAAGTAATTTTTTTTAGAATGGCTAAATTTTATTAAAAACTAAACAAAGAGTAAAAGAATGGTTGTTATAGTAAAATAGAAGCTAAAATAGGCTTTTGCAACCAACGAATTTTAGCTTTTCTAATTCAAAATTCGAAAATAAGACTCACCAACAACCTCGTAAAAAAAATAAAGGATTTTCTAGCAATAGCCATTCCAAAATTATGGAATTTCTAAAATTTCAAATACACCAAAAAACCGTCATCATCATGTCATCTAAGGTTTTACATTGCTCTCCAAAGAGTCTGTAGAATCTGCCCACGTGAGAAGAGACTAAATAGAAACCGGATTAGGAAGATGCACCCCCTACCAAACTACAACTCAAGTCCAAATATATGTAAGTTTGGCCCAATGCATAAAATAATGGTCAATCGATTCCATTGTATTTGAACAAACCGGGCACATGATCAAATCTAACGTAATACCCTTATTCGAGGACACCCTCCATAAGAGAATACTCACCTTGATTGGGATCCAATCATTACAACGAGGCTCCAACCTCCATTATGAACTAAACCTCTGTCTAAAAGCATACGAGCCGAAGAAACTAAAAACATATCTGAAATATCAAGCAACCATCGCAGTCTGTCTGGAGCATCTCCCAAATGAACATCGTGAAAATTACTCATCAAATCATCCTAGTGAGTCTGCTCAATGACTCCCTTTGGTGGGGCATCGTAATGAATCTAACTCCAACCCTTGAGCAAAACGATCCATGGGAAAAAAAAATCCTATGAAACATAATAGCCATAGACTCATCACCAGCCTAACCATCATGCCAAAAGGAGGTAAATCTCTCATCACCAACCCGAATAGGAAACTAGGACTGAAGATCAAAACCCTGATATCTCATATTATATAATGATCAAATAATACCATTCAATCAAAGAAGAGCACCTTCCATCTGTACCATAAATTATATGTACAACCCCAACCCATAAAGAGTCATAACAATGAAAAATTATCCATCTCCAACGAAAGAGCATAACCCTATTAAAGGGAAACAGACTCCCGACCCCTGAATCACCCTCATCTTTACTCACTAAAACTCTCTCCCACCCGACCAAATACAATCTCCGCTCATCCAAATCGGCCCCTAACAAAATTTCTAGCTCTCATAGATTCAAGATATCGAAGCACTAACAAAGGAATTGGGAACATCGAAATCCAATAACTACCCAAACTACCCAAAACACACTTCAATAAGCTAAGACGACCACCAATAGACAAAGATTTAGGTTTCCAAACTGAAAACTTACTCCTAAAACACTCCAAAAAAATGCAACCAACACTAACGCGAACCGTATTTTGGCCAACTAGGTTACCGAAATAAACAAAGGGAATAGAAGCCGACTCATACCTCATCATAACAGTGACCTCCTCCACATGAGTAAAAAAAACTCCCACCCAAATCAATTTACTTTTAAATAAATTGATTTTAAGGCCGAACACAAGATGGAAGCATCTAAAAATACAAACAATCTTCTTAGCATTTTCAACAGACCAAGAAGACAGTAAAATTGCATCATCTGCATAGAAAAGATGAAAAATCTCCATACAAACAAATGGAAAACCCCTGAAAGCATTTGTGAAATAATCATGTTCTGTCGTAACATGCAGCCCTTCCATAGCAAGAATTAAAAGAAAAGGAGATAGCGGTTCTCCCTAGCGTAAACCTCTCTAGATTTGGAACTCATTTGTAGGAGACTCATTAACTAAAACTAAAGCCCTAGCTAACTGTAATAAATCCAAAATCCACCCACACTATATTCTCCTGAAAACCATAATTTGCATAATCTTTATAAGAGTTTCCCATGAACGAGAGTCATAAGCCTTTTGGAAATCCACCTTGAAGATCACAAGGGGATTTTCACGAGCCCTACTCCAAGCCACCACCTCGTTCAAAAGGAATGGACCACCCAGAATATGTCTACCTTTAATGAAGGTAGACTAATCCAAACTAATGATACTATCAATAACCTCCGTTAACCTATTAGCTAAAAGTTTACAAATAATTTTGTATTGGCACCAAACTAAACTAATAGATTTGAAATCAGAAACAACCTTTGGGTCCCAAATCTAAAGAATAATTGTGAACAAAGAACCATTTCACTCTTTGGGAATATAAGGTTATCCATGGAAATAATACACAAAAGCATCAACATGGTTAGCCACAATATCCCAGTACCACTTTAGAAAATCGAAGGAAAAACCATCAGGACCCGGTGATTTTGTGGAACTACAATCCAAAACTGCACTCTTGATCTCATCAATAGTAAACAGAGCCTGTAAATACTAAACATGATAATCGTAAAGAGAACAAAATACCTGGAGTTTGTCACCGACCTCCTATCACCTTGGTGAGAGAACAAGTTTGGGTAATAAAAAGGAAACTCATCTTTTACCTTGACATGATCAACAACCTAAATACCATTTTCCTGAATACCCCATATATCCAACTATCGTCTATTTTGTTTCATAATACCATAAAATAAGCCTGAGTTTTCATCACCCTCGATACTCCACTAAAACTTAGCTTTTTTGGCTAACTCCATATGAGAGAAATGATCTAACTCCACCATTTCTTTAAAAAAAAGTAACTCGTTGCTCTATATTAATAGAATCAACCTCATTCTCTATAAGGTGTGAATCAAGAATGTCAATATGAACTTGAATATCATTTTTCTACCTTCCACATGGAATCTACACTACAAGAAAAACATGATTTTGCTAGGGAAGGGAGCTATGGAACGTATTTTCGTTGTTAATCTGCAATGGATCATGCTATGGAATGTCGTTCCATAGCAAGGTTGCTACCATATTGTCTATGGAATTTATTTCCGATAGCGAGCATGAGACTTGCTAGGGAAAATGTTACTGACTCCATATCCGTTGGTATTATGCTACCGATATTTCTATGGAAAAAAACATTCGTAGCAATTTTCCAACGAAATTTTTTACGAAATGACTTTTCGTTGTACTGCTGCTATGGAATTAATTATTGTGGTTACTATGCAACAAACTTTTTCAACGGAAACCAATTCCATAGTTGCTTTGCTATGTAAGTATCATTCGTAGGTATTTGCAAGGGAATTTTGCCATGGAGTTTAATTTCCTTTGCTTGTTGGGCTATGGAACAAAAAGTCTAGCTAATTTGTGATTATAGTGGTTATTAAATTATATTCCATAGCAACGTTGATAAAGTGTAGTTCAAATTCATAGATATTTAGCTATGGAAATTTGCAATCATATGTTGTGCAATTATATGTTGCAACTTTTGTTACCAATTTTGCTATGAATTAATTTTTTGTACAATATTTTACATTAATTAAAGTGCCACATTATGGAATTTATTTGCATAAATAAAGTGTCCAATCCAACTCCCATAGTCACAAACCCACAAGTGGAAAAAGATAATTTAGGTCAAATCGATGTCGTCATCTTCAAGCAGTAACATGAGGCTGTGTGGATGTGGACATCCGATTGGAATGTGGACGACATGGACGCTAATAAATCTTGGACGGAGGTTCCTTGGCTGCACAAACTACAATGATGAATACATAATTGTGGTTTTTTTCATTGGATTGACCCACAACTGCCGAACAAGTGGTATAGAAAAGATGTACGAGTTGAGAGCTCAAGCCAATGGTGAAGATGCCATGTTAGATGTCCCCCCAGACGCTCCTATCAATTTTCATGTCAATGAAACCCCGACTCAAGTTGTTATTCAAGATACTAATGAACATGGTAATGGCCCTCGAGTTGAAGGTGGTAGAGTTGGAATCATCAAGTTCATGATGGTGTGTTTGGTTTGTTTCTTTGTTGGGATGTTGTATGCTTAATTAATTTTCTTATTGTTCTTATGATCAATGGAGGAATTGTTATTATGATCAATGTAATTGGTAAGCTATGGTTTGAATGATATGTTTTTGAATTGTAATATATATTTTTTGTTTTATTGAATTTTATGTCTTTAATACTATGATAGAATAAATATTTTTCTATTATGTTTATGTTATCTTGAATAATTTTTTACCATTTTAATGTAAAAAAAACTGGATTATAACGTAAACGATTACTTAATTGGATATTTAACGAAAATATGGTACATACAAATATCTCAAAAACACATGTCCCCTTTTAGTAAATGCTTTCAATTTACCAAAGAATGATAAAATTTCATTTTATTTAATTCTCATGAAGGGCACTAATACATAACATCACACTTACCAATTCGCATGCAAAAACTAAAAATTAGACAATGTAACCATCCTTCTATAAAGAAACAAAAACATCTAGTCAATATCTTCTTCTCACTCTTCTTCTTCCTCCTCTTGTTCTTCATTGCTCGATGTAGGTGAATCTAGTGAATGTGTAATAACAACATCGGAAAGGTTCCGAATAGACTTGGGAACCGAGGGAGAAGTCAGATTCAAGTGGGGAGGAGTTGTAACATTTAGTTTTAAGGTACATGGTTTCGAGGCTTTCTTTAGCCTTTGGATGCAATCACGACGTGAGCAATGCCGCGTACGTCGTGAACAAGGGTTGACTTGTTGACTCGCATTCCATGAGTCTCACAACGTGAGCCATTGTTGCACACGACATGAGAGTAGTATGATGACCAAAACCTTATTTTTTGGGTATTTAATGGAATGAGAGGTCTAGGGTTGTCCACCCTCAGCCTCCGTCACACTCTAAGCCTCTAGAAACTCTAATATCAATCATCCTTGAGATCCTTAGCCAATTTGGTGTATTTTATAGCTAGAAGAAGAAGAAGAGGAAAAGAAGTGTCCTACTGGTGGAGTTTGCAAAGTAGCATTATCATCATCTCTTCTTGTTGTTGGACTTTTATAAGTGCTAAAGTTCCAAACTTTATTGCATATTATGGATAGATCTAGGTTTTTGTCACTTTTATTCATGTTTATGCAAGCTTGAGTGAAGTAAACCCATAAAGTTAGCAACTTTATGGATTATAAAGGTTCCTTGGTCACCATACTGTCCATGTCTAGAAGTTGGTGAGGTATAAGAGTCATGCATGAGAGTTTGATGCATATTTCCCTACTTTTTGACCTAGAATGGACTGGTACATGCATGGTGCATGTATGTCCATAAAGAAAACATTTTTATGGATCTTTAGGGTCCCCTTAAGCTTTTGGAAAAGTTGGGTTTGATGGCTTAATGGATTAAGGACTTAAAACCTTGATTTTTGGCTTCAGACTGAAGTTAAGGTCTTACGAAGTGACAACGAAAAAGCCCGTAGATCGTTGAGTATTTGAAACTCATGACATGACATGGTAATTTTAATGTTGTGAGGTCATGTAACATCCCATAAATACGAGCCAAAAATTTCATTTTTAAAACATGTACTTAGCAGAACATTAGAAATAAAACGTTCACCTATCATATCATTTCATCAAAGATAATGCGTGTCTGGAAAAACATTTCATAAAACATAATAATGTCAGAGTACAAATCCCCAGGAAGATCTCATAGTGCGGAATACAAAGCATGTGTGTGATGTGCCGCTACCGCGCCAGCTCCTTCCCCTTCGAAGAAGAGGTACCTGAAACCAAAACTGAAAACTGTAAGCACGAAGCTTAGTGAGTTCCCCCAACATACCACATACCATACAATCACATAACATACATATATTGTCAGGCATATCTGGGTGCCCGAGCTACCCCTTCGGTCCTCTCGACCGGATACTGGCTAGTATATCTGGGTGCTGGCCTCCCCTTCGGTCCTCTCGACTGGATACCGACTAGCGTATCTGGGTGCTGGTCTCCCCTTCGGTCCTCTCGACCGGATACTGACTAGCATATCTGGGTGCTGGTCTCCCCTTCGATCCTCTCGACCGGATACTGGGTACTATTTCACCCCTACTACTACCACATAACACATATCACATAATCTATCTAGCATGGCTGGGCATGACCGCCCCTTCAGCCCTATCGACCAGTAATCTGGGGACTATCTCCCCCTACTGTCACTAGCACATAGCATCATATCATACTAGCACATAAACATATCACAGGTAGTAGCAACCCTAGATGAGTATCACAGAGACAATCATCTATCATACAACTCCTACTGGTGGGCCGACATTGTGGCCGTAGACCCACCGCTACTGGAAGGTAACTCACCTCAAAGTAGCTGCTGATCTACATGGGAACTGGCTGTCTTCTGCTGTTGCTGCCCCGGAAACCCTCCGGCTATAATTCCCACAAAACACTCAGTCAAATACTGCTAACCGACCTCACGGTAAAATGACCATTTACCCCTAACCAAGCTAAGAGTCAAAGTCAAAGTCAACTTCCAGTTGACCCGAATCGCCGAGTTGGCTTGCCAACTCGCCGAGTCCCTATCCATTCGATTGACCATAATCTCGTCTCTACTCGTTGAGTTAGGCATTGACTCGACGAGTTTTCCTTCTAAACCAAGGTCCAATAGTCCTTCATCCTACTCGCCGAGTTGTATGAACAACTCGTCGAGTTCATCTTCATCCGAAGAACATTCTATGCTGAGACTCGCCGAGTTGTATGAACAACTCGCTGAGTCTGTTCTTGAGACAAGAAGATTGCCTTGAACTCGCTGAGTCAGGGCATTGACTCGCCGAGTTCCTTCATGAGTGAGTCTGGCTTCCGACCCGCTGAGTCACACCCCATGACTCACTACTCCACTCAGCAAACACGAAAAGGGGGAAAACTCGGGGACTCGCGACTCGACTCGCCGAGTGCGTTGAACGACTCGCCGAGTCTTTCACATGCAAATACTATATACTCGATTTTGCTTGAATCCAGCTCATGCCATACATAGATCTGGGTTCTTAGGGCTTGATTAACACGTAAAGTTTCCAACTTTACGTGTAAATAAACACCAATGAAGGTTTTAGGGATCAAAATGCACTAAAAGAGTAGATCTAGGGCTTTCATGCAATATGGCTCCATAAAGGCAGTAGATCCGAGCTCCTGGAGCTCAATCATGCCTAGATCTAAAGGTTAATCAACTTATTACAAACCCTAATTCATAAACAAGCTTGGAAATGGCTCAAGAAGGACTTTAATGGAGCTTTAAGGGACTATAAGCATGAAAACAGAGGGAAACTGAGTTATACCTCAAGGAAATCACTGAAATCACACCAAGATGTCTGGCCTCCTTCTTCTCCTCTTGATATACTCTCCTTTTTCTCTCAAAATCTTCAAGAAAACACACCAAGGCACTTCATTCTCACAAGGAACAAGGGTTGGACGATATAGGGAGCTCTGAGGGTGAAGGGGCGAGCTTAGGGGCGCATAAGATGACTTAAATAGGGTGCAAACCCTTGAAGTTAGGGTTTCATCAGATAGTGGGGACTCGCCGAGTCCAGAATATGGACTTGCCGATTCGCCAACTTAAACGTGTTCCATATCCCGTCTCTACTCGGCGAGTCGGGCCTACAACTCGCCGAGTGCAAGGCTAAAAATGCAAAACACTTAGATAAATTTTACATACCAGGAACCAGGTGCTACAAATCTCCCCCACTTATTTTAGACTTCGTCCTCGAATTCTGCTGCTCGATCTTGAAACAGCTCGGGGTAATGCTCCATCATTTCTTCCACTGGCTCCCAAGTCCAATATGAACCCTTTCGGTGCTGCCATTGCACCTTCACTAATTCCACCTCTTGTTGCTCAGATCCTTCGACTTCCGATCGAGGATTACGATTGGGCGCTCAATGTAATTCAGGCTGTCATCAACCTGTATATGCTCTAGCAGCACCATCGCTGAATCGTCCACTAGGCACTTCCGCAGCTGGGAGACATGGAAGGTGCTGTGGATCTGTCTGAGCTCGGCTGGGCAGATCCAACCTATATGCCACCTTGCCCACCTGGGCTATAACCCTGAACGGACCAATGTATCTCGGGCCCAACTTGCCCTGCTTCCTGAATCAAATGACGCCTTTACAAGGCGACACCTTCAGGAGAACCATATCCCCGACCTGGAACTTCAGGTCTGATCGACGCTTGTCGGCGTAACTTTTCTGCCGACTCTGCGCAGTCTGAATCATGCTTCGAACTTGTTGGATTCTCTCGGTCGTCTTGAGCACCGCCTCTGTGCTCCCCATGACCCTCTGGCCAACTTCACCCGAACATATCGGGGTCCTGCACCTCCATTCGTACAACATCTCGAATGGAGGGCGGTCGATACTCACGTGGTAGCTGTTGTTGTACGAGAACTCAGCCAAGGGAAGATAGGTATCCCAACTACCACCGAAGTCTAGCACGCATGCCCACAACATATCCTCCAACGTCTGGATGGTCCGCTCGCTCTGACTATCCGTCTGCGGGTGAAAGGCGGTGCTAAAATGCAGACGAGTGCCCAACACATCATGGAACTTCTTCCAAAACCTGGAAGTGAACCACACATCTCGGTCTGATATCACTGACACTGGCACCCCATGCCGCGCCACTATCTCCCTAATATAGATATCGCCAACTTTTCGGCCGAGCTACTCTCCTGGATCGGAATAAAATGGGCGCTATTGGTCAATCGATCCACGATGACCCAAATCGAATCTACTCCTCGCGTAGTCCGGGGAAGCTTTGTGATAAAATCCATCGTAATATCTTCCCATTTCCACAACGGGATATCCAACGGCTGCATCTTGTCGTGCGGTCTCTGATGCTCGGCCTTGACCTTCCTGCAGGTCAAACATCGCTCGACGTACCAACCCACATCCTGATTCATGTAGGGCCACCAATAGTCTAGAAGAAGATCCCTATACATCTTCGTCGCCCCTGGAAGAATAGAGAATCGAGATTTGTGCGCCTCCTCCATCAAGATCTGGTGCACGCCTCCGTGATATGGCACCCACACCCTACGGTGTAGTGTCAATAATCCTCGACTATCATAATCGAAGGAGGTGACTTGACCCACTATTCGCTTGCTCTTCCGATGTTCCTCCTTCATAGCTTCCTGCTGAGCTTCCTAAATCTGCTATAGCAGTGGAGTCACCACCTTCATCCTCATGCACACATCCCTAATCGGTGCCGCCTTACGGCTAAGCGCATCGGCCACCACATTGGCCTTCCCCGGGTGATAAAGGATCTCGCAATCATAATCCTTCACCACGTCCAACCACCGACGCTGCCTCATGTTCAGATTCGGCTGATCCATGAGGTACCTCAAACTCTTGTGGTCCGTGTAAATGGTACATCGAACCCCGTAGAGGTAATGCCGCCAAATCTTGAGGGCGAAGATCACCGCCCCCAACTCTAAATCATGCGTCGGGTAGTTCGCCTCGTGAGGCTTCAGCTGCATCGAGGCATAAGCAATGACGTGTCCCCTCTGCATCAATACTGTGCCTAAGCCTGAGATAGACGCATCACAATATACCACAAAATCCTCTACGCCCTCGAGCAAGGCTAAGATTGGCGCCTTGCACAATCTCCGCCTCAGAATCTCGAACGTTGCCTGCTGCTCAGGCCCCCATCGAAAGACTACGACTTTCCTAGTCAACCGTGTCAGGGATACGACTATCTTGGAGAAATCCTGAATGAATCTCCGATAATAGCCTGCTAATCCTAGGAAACTCCGAATCTCGGATGGAGACTTCGGAACCTCCCATCTCATCACGGCCTCCACCTTGGTCGGTTCTACTGAAATTCCGTTCTGGTTGACGAGGTGCCCAAAAAACTGCATCTCGCGCAACTAAAACTCACATTTGGAGAACTTGGCGTACAAGCTCTCCCTCCTCAAGGTCTCCAAAACCTCTCTCAGATGCTCCTCATGCTCCTCCTGCGTCTTGGAATAAACCAAGATGTCATCAATGAAAACTATCACAGACCGATCCAGCATCGGTCTACACACGCGGTTCATGAGATCCATGAACGCGGCAGGAGCATTGGTGAGCCCAAACGGCATCACCAAAAACTCATAATGGCCGTAACGCGTCCGAAATGCGGTTTTCTGTACATCCTCCTCTCTGACCCTCATCTGATGATAACCTGAACGCAAATCGATCTTGGAGAACCAAGATGCTCCCTGCAACTGATCAAAGAGGTCATCAATTCTCGGGAGTGGGTAACGGTTCTTCACTGTTACCTTATTAAGCTCCCGGTAATCTATACACATCCGATGTGACCCGTCCTTCTTCTTCACAAACAGGATCGGGGCTCCCCAGGGTGAACTGCTTGGTCGTATAAATCCCTTGTCTAGCAGCTTCTGCAGCTGCGTAGACAGCTCCTGCATCTCGGGAGGAGCCAACCGATAGGGTGCCTTGGCTATCGGAGCCGCACCAGGAACTAGGTCGATCCTGAACTCTACCTGACGCTCTGGAGGTATTCCAGGAAGCTCCTCCGGGAACACATCAACGTAATCTCGCACCACTGGAACCTCGCTCACCGTCGCCTTACCTGCCTCCCGGGTATCCATAACGTACGCGACATACCCCACGCAACCCTGCTGAAGGTAGCGCCCAGCCCTTGCTGTTGAACATACTGTGGGTCCATGCTGTGGCCTCTCGTCATGGATTACCAACACTCCCCCACTCGGGGTCCTGATCCACACTAGCTGTTGTGCGCAATCTATCACCACCCCATTAGGGCTCAACCAATCCATGCCTATAATCACTTTGTTCCCACCCAACGGAATGGGAACCAAATCCACCAAGTAGCGCTCCTCAAATAACCTCAGGACACAATCTCTGAACACCGATGATGCCCGCACCGATCGATCATCGGCAATCTCGACTTCTAAAGGGCAATCCAACATGCCTGAGGACTCAGTAAACTTCTTGCTAAGCGCAAGAGAAACAAACGATCGGGTGGCACCCGAGTCAAACAACACCTGAACAGGGATACCGTTCACATGGAACGATCCTAACACATATACAAAGAGCACATATCAATATCATAACATCATAAAAATAAGGTAGAGGGAAAGAATCATACCCGTCACCACATCGGGTGCGGCGCGTGCCTCCTCGGTAGTCACCTGAAACGCCTGAATCCTCACCACTGGAGCCTCTGCCTTGCCCTGCCGGCCATCTGTAATCCGCAGGGTAGCTGGAGCTGGCGCCTTAACTGGCGCTGATGCTGTCAACTGGGGGCAATTGGCCTTCTTGTGGCCCCTCTGGTTGCAGTGGAAACACAGCAACTCAGACGTTTGTATCACAGGTGCAGGGGCGGTACAATCCCTGCTGAAGTGCCCTGGCTTGCCGCACTTGTAGCAGCCTGACGATCCCAACTTGCATGCTCCCTCGTGCGCCTTGCTGCATTTCCTGCAGCGGCCCCGCCCATGTTGGCCTTTCGACCCCGCATCCAATCCCTTGGGCTTCTTCCCCGAAGCCCCCATAACATGCCCCTCTTCCGCCTTCCTCTTCCGGATGTGCTCTAGATCTATCTCCCTCTTCCGCCTTCCTCTTCCGGATGTGCTCTAGATCTATCTCCCTCTTCCTTGCCCTGACAATCATAGAGTCCAGGGTAGGGCAAGCTGAAAAACTGACATGCTCCCGAATATTAGCTCGTAGCAGGTCATGATAGCGGGTCCTCCTCATATCCTCATCACCCGCGTACTGGGGCACCAGTAACGCCCTCTCCCGGAACTTGGTGGTGATCTCCGCCACAGTCTCCGTCGTCTGTCTCATATCTAGGAACTCCCTGGCCAGCTGCTGAAGCTCGACAGCCGGTGCAAACTCTGCCCTGAACCTAGTCACAAAGTCCGACCAGGTCATAGCCTCGACAACCGAGGCTCCCAACGAGTCACCAACGGACTCCCACCAATCCCTAGCTCGATCTTTCAAACATCCTGCTGCAAATCTCACCTTCGACCCCTCAGGGAAAAAGCTAGTCAACTGTGCAGACTCAATGTCTGCAATCCATCGCCTGGCAGCTATGGGGTCCTTCGCCCCGTGAAAATCCGGCGCACCACTGCCCCGGAAGTCCTTGAAGGACAGTGTGCGAGATCCCGACTGGCCATATGCCATGTCGCTCCTGAATGCCCTGAGGCGATCCTCCATCAACTCCACTATCCCTTCCTTGATCAACTCGAAGATAATGGGGGTCGACTCAAGGATGCCTCTGGTGATCTCTGACGCGATGAACTCGCGTAGCCCCTCATCTACTGGCTCGAAACCTGATCCCGAACCCGATCCCTCTCCTGTACTGCCAACTGCTGGCCTCGAGCGTAGACCACCATTCTGAAATACATAAATAATAATCGTTAGCGACACTGATACCTCGGGAGAGATCACACCTACTGCAAGTTCCCTGGTCTTATCTTGGCCTTCCTCGGTTCTGGTATGGATCCTCTGCTTTCAGTTGTACGGGCCCATACTACCTTCCACATCTATCCGTACCTTCTCCAAGGACTGCCTTGACTCCACCAGGTCCCTTTCACTACCGCTGATCACGGCTATACTCATCCTAGGCTTGCCCTAGGAAAATCTCTAACTCCACCCTACCCGGTCCTCAGCTGCTGAAGGCCTCCTTGTAATGCCAATTATTCATTACCTGAATACCATCACATGTGATGAGGCTCAGATAATCCTTCGAGTAACAGACTCGGCTCTACAACGGTTAGACTCAGACAAGAGCTGCGCAATAGGGCCAAATCCAACACTCTAAGATTATTCAACCCTAATCACATGTGACATGACGTATTCACCTAATGTCTAACTCCCATCACTCAGAGTCCCACGAAGCACAAATCAAGCAACATTCAGACAACAGGAAACAATCTCAAGCAAATCTGTCCTCATAAAGAGAAACTGAACTAACATACAACGCTAAACTCATACTATCAGGCATAACCTAAACATGCTATCCTACTGCTGTCTACTCAATTCTAGCATGCAGTTTTTCATACACTGAAGCACATAAAGCAGACACATAAGGCATCACTCCTAGATCCTTAGTCCTATTCTAGAATGTTGTTCTACTAAAACTGATAAACATAACATAAGCTTGTATGGGTTCTTTGGGGAATACTTACCTGAGCTCGGTCGGTCGCGCACATCACACACTTTGTTCCTTCTTACAATTTTTTACTTAGCCTTTTAGAAAACATTTTCTTTTTCAAAATCTTTTAATCCCTCGATTTGAGTTCAGACACCCCCGAAGGCGTGTCTGAATCCCTCAAACCAGGGCTCTGATACCAACATGTAACATCCCAAAAATACGAGCCAAAAATTTCATTTTTAAAACATGTACTTAGCAAAACATTAGAAATAAAACGTTCACCGATCATATCATTTCATCAAAGATAACGCGTGTCTGGAAAAACATTTCATAAAACATAATAATGTCAGAGTACAAATCCCTAGGAAGATCTCATAGTGCGGAATACAAAGCATGTGTGTGATGTGCCGCTACTGCGCCAGCTCCTTCCCCTTCGAAGAAGAGGTACCTGAAACCAAAACTGAAAACTGTAAGCACGAAGCTTAGTGAGTTCCCCCAACATACCACATACCATACAATCACATAACATACATATATTGTCAGGCATATCTGGGTGCCCGAGCTACCCCTTCGGTCCTCTCGACCGGATACTGGCTAGTATATCTGGGTGCTGGCCTCCCCTTCGGTCCTCTCGACCGGATACCGACTAGCGTATCTGGGTGCTGGTCTCCCCTTCGGTCCTCTCGACCGGATACTGACTAGCATATCTGGGTGCTGGTCTCCCCTTCGATCCTCTCGACCGGATACTGGGTACTATTTCACCCCTACTACTACCACATAACACATATCACATAATCTATCTAGCATGGCTGGGCATGACCGCCCCTTCAGCCCTATCGACCAGTAATCTGGGGACTATCTCCCCCTACTGTCACTAGCACATAGCATCATATCATACTAGCACATAAACATATCACAGGTAGTAGCAACCCTAGATGAGTATCACAGAGACAATCATCTATCATACAACTCCTACTGGTGGGCCGACATTGTGGCCGTAGACCCACCGCTACTGGAAGGTAACTCACCTCAAAGTAGCTGCTGATCTACATGGGAACTGGCTGTCTTCTGCTGTTGCTGCCCCGGAAACCCTCCGGTTATAATTCCCACAAAACACTCAGTCAAATACTGCTAACCGACCTCACGGTAAAATGACCATTTACCCCTAACCAAGCTAAGAGTCAAAGTCAAAGTCAACTTCCAGTTGACCCGAATCGCCGAGTTGGCTTGCCAACTCGCCGAGTCCCTATCCATTCGATTGACCATAATCTCGTCTCTACTCGTTGAGTTAGGCATTGACTCGACGAGTTTTCCTTCTAAACCAAGGTCCAATAGTCCTTCATCCTACTCGCCGAGTTGTATGAACAACTCGTCGAGTTCATCTTCATCCGAAGAACATTCTATGCTGAGACTCGCCGAGTTGTATGAACAACTCGCTGAGTCTGTTCTTGAGACAAGAAGATTGCCTTGAACTCGCCGAGTCAGGGCATTGACTCGTCGAGTTCCTTCATGAGTGAGTCTGGCTTCCGACCCGCTGAGTCACACCCCATGACTCACTACTCCACTCAGCAAACACGAAAAGGGGGAAAACTCGGGGACTCGCGACTCGACTCGCCGAGTGCGTTGAACGACTCGCCGAGTCTTTCACATGCAAATACTATATACTCGATTTTGCTTGAATCCAGCTCATGCCATACATAGATCTGGGTTCTTAGGGCTTGATTAACACGTAAAGTTTCCAACTTTACGTGTAAATAAACACCAATGAAGGTTTTAGGGATCAAAATGCACTAAAAGAGTAGATCTAGGGCTTTCATGCAATATGGCTCCATAAAGGCAGTAGATCCGAGCTCCTGGAGCTCAATCATGCCTAGATCTAAAGGTTAATCAACTTATTACAAACCCTAATTCATAAACAAGCTTGGAAATGGCTCAAGAAGGACTTTAATGGAGCTTTAAGGGACTATAAGCATGAAAACAGAGGGAAACTGAGTTATACCTCAAGGAAATCACTGAAATCACACCAAGATGTCTGGCCTCCTTCTTCTCCTCTTGATCTACTCTCCTTTTTCTCTCAAAATCTTCAAGAAAACACACCAAGGCACTTCAATCTCACAAGGAACAAGGGTTGGACGATATAGGGAGCTCTGAGGGTGAAGGGGGCGAGCTTGGGGGCGCATAAGATGACTTAAATAGGGTGCAAACCCTTGAAATTAGGGTTTCATCAGACAACGGGGACTCGCCGAGTCCAGAATATGGACTTGCCGATTCGCCAACTTAAACGTGTTCCATATCCCGTCTCTACTCGGCGAGTCGGGCCTACAACTCGCCGAGTGCAAGGCTAAAAATGCAAAACACTTAGATAAATTTTACATACCAGGAACCAGGTGCTACAGGTCAGTCCAGTAGAAATCTGTGACTGAGTTCATTGAGTCTCGAGCGAGTTGCTGGAATCGGACCAGTAGACTCTCACGACGTGAGAACCGATATTAGAGTTTTGTCTGATGGATTTGACTCGGTTGAGTTTTGAATTTGAACAAGATTTGACTAAGTTTGACATAGGGGGTATTTTGGGTATTTTGAGTTGTAGTCTGAATAGTGGTCACTTTTATATGTAACGGTGACTAGTAGTGTCGATATTTAGAGCAATGTGTTGTTGTAACTATTTCTCCTGTTCATGAGGTGAGTCTCCTCACTGTATCCATGGGTCGAAGGCACCAATGCCGGCTTATTATTCTGTTATGTAGAATGCTAGTTGTTATATGACATATATGCTTGTGTGATCGGGTTGAAATACACCCCAGAGCGGGGCCCACTATCATATTATCGGGTTGAAATACACCCTAGGGCGGAGCCCAATATTGCATGTCGGGTTTAAATACACCCTGGGCGGGGCCCTCTATGGCATGTTTGGGTTGAAATATACCCTAGGGCGATGCTCTACGGTGGGGCCCATATTTGTTTATTGGGTTGAAATATACCCCATGGCTAGGCCCAATTGTATGTTTGGTATATGATACTTTAGGGGAACTCACTAAGCCTTGTGATTATAGTTTATGTTTATGGTTTCAGGTACTTCAGGTACAAAGGGATAGAGCCTGACGTGATGGCACAACATCCTCCCCTCATGATTTCCACATACTTTTGATACTATTACTCTAATGATTTTGATAATGTACATTGTGAATGTTTTGGAACAACTTGATGATTGAAACTATTGTTTTTAAAAATGAAAAATTTTATCACAGTTTTAGGATGTTACAAATCAAGAGCTAAGTATTTTATCATTTCTTTAGTTTGATTTTAAAGTACGTTGCTAAAACTGATAAAACCTAGATCTTACGGTGCATGTACACTAATTTTTAATTGTTTCTGCTACCTAGTTAATGTGAATTTGATGCTTAGAAAACTCAACACAAATATCATTATTAATTGGGCACGTAAAACATATGATCAATATTCTCATGAGACGTATTATAAAAAGGACACACGGGTGTTCAACATCATTTCCCTTATCCAACATATTTGTTCTAGTAACATATTAGTTTTAGTATGTACTGGTTTGAGCCATAACCTCCGCATAAAAACATTCAACTTAATATGAACTAATGAGTTCCTTTTAGTCACAATGTTTCTAGCAACTAAAATGGTGTTATCCCGAAACACTCTCGGGCAAAAGACTAGATAACTTTGGGTTTCCACACCATCTATGTTGTTGATCCGAAAGAACAAAAGTAATTAACATCGATCGCAACTCATGCCATTGTTCTTTCTCAAACCATCTCCTTGGAAATCGACACAAAACTTGGACCATATGTCAACATGCATTCTCTCTTTTACTTTGCATCTTGTATGTAGTTAAAGAGTATATATAGGTAGAAACTAAATCTTTAGTGGAACATCTCCAACAAACTATCGTCCCAAAAGTGCTCCCAGTGACTATTACCAACATTTAAACTGCAAAATCGTCCAAATAAGACCTCTACTCATGAGATTCTCCATGGATTTGATGCCATTGCTCCAAGGGCCATAATGATGCGGACAGTTAGGAAAAAGTCCCTCTTAACGGAGATCCACATGAGGGACATTTTGCAAGTATTGCCACTTTCATTTATACATAAGAGCTTGTTAAAAGAAAACATGCATGCTTCCCGCACCAAGACCAACCTTATTTGTTTACTAGCCATATTTTTTTTCAACTTACATATGCTATTTTTCTCTCACCCAAATCGGCCGCCCATAACAAACAACTTCTTAAGAACTCAAGAATTTTCAACATTTTATCCAACACTTAAGAGAAATAAAATAAGTATCCAAGCTACCTAAAACGGATTTAAGTAGTACAAACCTTCCCCAATTAGACAAAGTTGTAGACAACTAGACATCTATCTAGAAGTTTAGATATAGAGAAATAAAATAAGTTTCCAAGCTACCTAAAGGTGATTTAAGTGCATAAACCTTCCCCCATAATAGACAAAGTTGCAGACATCTATCTAGAAGTTTAGTGGTGAAATTTATCAATTACGACCTCCCAACTCTTTATATGGTTCATATTTTCGTCAACAAGTAATCCTGGATAAATTAAAGGTTCATATTTTCATCGACAAGTAATCCAATATAAATAAAAGGAAGATGTATAGCCAAACATCTAATAATAGCCGCATAATCTTGAATTTATTAAAAGTGATCAATTTACATTTAAATAAATTAAATTTCAAGCCAAAAATTAAGAAAAAAAAATACCGAACAATACATACCGTCCCTCTGGTGTTGTCAAAAGGCACTTGGTTTAAATGGTTTACGTAAATTAATTTATGAATACTTGTTTTACGTGTTGGAAGAATAAAGGTTTGGAAGGATAATTATGGGTTTTCTTACGGTAAAGAGTTTTTTTATTTATTTATTTATTTATTTATTTATTTATTTATTTATTTATTTTATTTTTTTAATTCATCTTAACTTGACCCGTTTATGTTGTTTACACTGACATAAATCATTAACACTGTTAAGTAGATGGAAAACCTAAACATTCCGTTATATGCTTAAAATGTTAGTAATTTCATAAGCACTTACATCCTATGTTAACAGAAGTTTAATTTAGTAAACTAATAATAAAACGTTTCTACTATTAACAAAGTAGGATGTTTGAAAAGACGAATGGCTTATGAGACGATAACATGTATCACGGCTAAAATCAACTTGGTCGATTTGACCTACGGACAAAATTCTTCGTAGGCTAGGCCACCAAAAGCGACATCAATACATGGAACTATTGAGATTTATGTCATGTCGGGCCAAAAAGGAGGGAAAAAATGACTCACATACCACTTTCAGGCCAAAGTCAAGCATGATTAAGTTCACCTAGTTGATAACATCTTAGATGAGCCAACAAATTATTCATACAATCTATTTTTTGAAAAAAACAATTCTTAAATCATATCACTTGAGCAACCAATGTGAAAAGTTAGAATACTAAGAATATTATAATGAAGGTAGCCTTTCTCAACAAACCTATTATTCATGAAGGTAGCTTTTCTTTGCATTTGATGCTTATACGAGAAAATTATATGACACAATTCCCTCAAATGTTGAGTTTTATTGTAATATATATATTATTTTTCAATGACAAATAGTAAAAGGAAAACATTATGCAATGGGTGAGGAAAACTATGTACTGATATATGTAAGGGAGTTGAAGGGTAGTTTATTTCATGAAGCTTTGAAACAAGCAAGTTAGATTAGGATCGACTCATACACACCTCTAGACTAGCATAAACTAGCATCTACTTGTCTTAAAAGGCAAAATTTATGAAATTATTTAATGATTGTTGACTATAAATGTTAATACTTAACAATTCACATCTTTATGTAAACACTAATTTAAACAACGTGTGGATTATAATTGACCAAGATTAATTATATAAAAATAGTTTATAAAGATAGAAGTTAAAGCTAGCCAAATGGATAGTTTTAGTTTAAGATATTGTAAACGATAGTTTTCATGTTATCCAAAAGTTATGCTGACGGTTTTTAGTAAAGCTTTTTCAATATGATATATTTGTTTTTCTTAATTATTGTAAGATTTTATAATATTAAAAGCAAATTAAGCGAATGATCCTTTAGGTTTTGGATTTTTCCTAATGTAGTCATTATAGTACATTTTTCCCTCAAATAGTACCTACGGACCATAAGTTGCACGCGTTCGGTCCCTGAGTTGGAGGTTCGTCCATTCCAACATTAAGCTGCCCCCCATGTGGCTTGCACATGAGGGTGTTTATGTCATTTTACCCTAAATGACCTTTTTTGAACATATAAGTTAACGCCTATATTACTTCTTCTTGTTCTTCCTCTCAATTCAGTCGATCACTACTACTGTTAGAGAAAGAAAGTTGTGGAAAGTGCCGATATGTGCTTGTGGAAATCGTGATCTAGCCATCCTCACTTCCTGGTCATATGGCAACCCTGGAAGGCGATTTTGGTCTTGTCTTCGTAATGAGAGAAGGTGTGGTTGGATTGGGTGGTTTGATGAGCCCATGTGCCCTAGATCGGTGGAAGTGATACATGGGTTAATCAGGTCTATGAACAAGCTCCAAGAATCTCTTCAACAAGCTACAATGCAAGCTAGGATGTATAAGTTAATCATTCTCTTTAGTTCGGGTCTTTTTGCAATTCGTTACTTGAAGCATGGTTGAAGTTGCGTCTGAATGTGGTGTTTGAATGCAGGAAGTAGTGTCGTGGTCATAGGGTTAATGTACTGGTGGTCTTATTTTGAGTCTGAAGACAGGAAATTGTAGCATGGTTTATGTAGTGTTTGTGTTTATTTTGAGTTTGACTGCAAGAAATTATGTTCTGGTTAATGTTGTCTTAATGTTATAGTCTTTGTGTAATCAAATGGTTTAATGGTTTAATTTCAGAACAAGGTTATTGTGTCTTGGCTTTATGTAATAAAATATTATTTGACAAGAACACCAATTCAACATGCATGACCGCACACTTTGAATATCACAAATACTACTTGACAAGAACACATTATAACAAAAATACTATTGTATATCACAACAGCAGTTGACATTTTTTCATAGTTTACCTATGTATACAATGATTCAAGTTCAACATGCATGACCATAAAAAATAAGGAGCTCAAAGTAAGTATTGTTTGGTACATAAACATAGGTGTTAACATAACCATAATAGTAAACTGCAAATTACATCAAAAGACCTAATGGTAATCAACAACATCCCCATCCTCACTTCTATCCTCCCGTTTCTTCAGTTCTTTTGTCATTAGGGCCACCTTGACCTTTACAAGTTCTTGAATTCTGCCCTTTTTTGTTGCACTTTCCACATGTGACACTTGTCCACTTCTTGGGCAGTTTATGCCCCTGTGTAGCAGGTTCATCATATGCTTTCTTCCTTTTCTTCTTGGGCCTACCCACCTACAAATGCACATAAGATTAAATTGTTGTTCTTCAGAAACTCCAGTTATATTGATATATGAAGACATACCTGAACAACATGTTTGGGTGGAAGAAACTTGGTTGGGCATTGTGATTTGGGCCACATCAATCTAACATTTATAGGTTCAATTTTGTGTTTGTACACTTCTGCCAATGTAACTAGCCAGTAGCATGGGTGAACCCAATGCTCCAACTCAGGAACATTCTTTGCTCCATGTTTAGTCTTGTCCCATATTGCACTTATTTCATGTGAGCATAACATGCCTGTAATTTCCCAATGTCTACATGTGCATGTTTTTTCATCCAAATTCACAATAAACTGATCACCCCAATGAGTAGTGACTTGAGTTTTAACCCCATTGAAAATACACTTGTGCTTTTGTGCTTGTCTTTTCAATTGATCAAGAAGACTAGTGGCAGTTGGTGTGAGAGGAACATGACATCTATCAATCTCTCTTTGGACATTGCAAATTCTATTCATCAAATACTCTCTAATATACTCCAAACAATATATGATAGGTTTATCCCTACCACCTTGTATTTTTCCATTCAGTACCTCACACAGGTTATTTAACAAGATGTTAGTATGTGCCCTCCTTGTTTAGTCATATAATACAAAATGAGAACAAATCCTAACAATGACAAGTAAATGTTAACATAATTGAAAGATGAAGTGCTAACCTGAGAAATGAGATCTTGTCCAATGAGCTGGAGGAATCTGTATCAGCTAATCATGAGCTTCAGCTTTGAATTTATTTAGCTCCTCTAATGCTTTATCAAAATGCCTTACAGTAGTAGCAGTTGCACATGCCCACACCAAATCTTTGAGCTCTTTATCCTTCCAATGTATTTTCATATTTTCAAAAATATGCCTCAGACAGAACCTATGCTCAGCTTGAGGGAAAAGTTTGGCAATTGCAGGAATGATACCCTATTTAAATATTTTAATACTTAGTCGACTAAATAACAACAATATCAAATTAAATTGAAGTATATGTACCTTCTACCTATCTGAGATGAAAGTGAAGTTTAAATTAGCATAAAGTTCCAGATCATCACCAAGTTGTTCCAAAAACCATGTCCATGAATTTGTGGTTTCATTCTCAACAAGAGCATATGCAAGAGGATATATCGCATTATTGGAATCTACCCATATGGAAGTCAAAATTTGACCAGGATAGGGACCTTTCATGAAACTACTATCCAACCCTATGAAATCCCTTAGAGTGGCCTTAAATCCTTCCTTTAATGCTCCTAAACAAATGTAAATTCTCTTAAACATCCTTGTATTAGAATTTAAATTTGGCTCAGTGTGTCAATCGATCTTCACATTATTACCTGGGTTTCTTTCCATCAACTCTAGTCCATAGTCCCTCAAGATAGCATATTGTTTCTGAAAATCCTCAAGAACATGCTTCTGAGCCAATGCCTTTGCCCGATGTACCTTCATTCTTGACATGTACATCTCGAATTTTTGGATGACATCTTCTTGAAGTGCATTGACTGGAATGGTTGGATTACTCTCAATTTGCTTCACAATTTTTGTTGCAATGTATTTGTACTTGTAAGCTTTAATGGTTCTTGATTCCACACACTGATGTTCACTAACTAGGGAGTTCACCACCTAGTCATCTGTCTCTTTAGGTCTAGACACTAGTACAACCCAAGGACATTTACCCTCTTTCATATTTACTGTTTTGTCCTTGAATCCAGTCCGTGACTTTGTCCATGGTTGTGACATCCCCAATTTGTTTATGCTTTATAAAATCAGAGTACTTCATTTCATAAAAATGTTGCGGAATTTGTTCCCAGAAAAACACGATAAATACGTTATCAAAACATTTTCAAAGAAACATATTTTATTCATTTTAAAATGTTTGGGATGTCATCGTATATACAGAAACATAAGCATAAACGGAACTTACATTTATTTACACTAGTGATCTACATCTCTTTAATCTCTCAGTGTAATGTGACTTCGTATCAACACCTGTGATATAAATAAACTGAGTGGGTCAGGTTGGGAAACCTAGTGAGTACATAGGGTTTTCAACCCACAATAATATAATTATTATGTTTAAACCATCAAACAATCAACCCAATTACCCATCCCCATTATCTTCTTTACTCTTAAGGATTTAACCTAAGAGTCATCTATCCTGCATTCGTTTATTCCGAAGTCCCTTACTTCCAGGGTTATAGGACTAGCACTAAATCCATAGCTGTCAATGTTCATTCGTAAAGCACTAATTCCATAGCTGCTATAGTCTATTCATCGGGTACTAAATCCATAGCTACCAGTGTTTATCTAATAGGTACTAAGTCCATAGCTACCAACTCCTAACAGGTACTAACTCCATAGCTACCGGTGTTTGTCCAATAGGCACTAAGTCCATAGCTGCCAATGTTTACTCACATCATCTTTTATCTCTCATCATTCATCTACCCATGTCATACTCAACATATTCGTATATATAAAATACGTATACAATTTAAATCATTTAAAATTTGTATAAAACGTTCATCCAGCATAGACAGCAAGTATTCAGATAATATGCACACATAACACGTAGTTTATATAAAATACTTCATATCTATGTGTAAGATGAAAGGGACTATGCACTCACCTGAAAGGTGGTGACTCAGCACTCAGACAACGCTTCGATACTCTTAAAACAATTTTCCTTCGATAAAACCTAGTATCAATACCACTAGGGTTTAGTCTAACGTCAACCGCGATAAATTAATAGTCTGACTATCATTATTATTATATATGCGTTAAATAACACTCAATATAACTCATAATAATAGCCCAAATAATTATTTTAAGGACCTAATAACATTCCTATAATTATTTGAAAGCTATATTAAAAATTGCGTAAGCGTAGCTCACTTACAACGGATTTTAACGAAAACCGGAACTTTATTTGGAGCAGTGTTTCGAAACCGAAAGACTCTTTTTCTCGGGACTCCGGGAGCCTCGGGGCTTCCTTCGGGAGCTAGGGGGTTTATCTAGGGTTTAGGGGTGGTTTGGGGTCTTAGAGAGAGAAAGAAACTAGAGAGAGAAAGAGATTTCGTGTGAAAAGCTCGGACCCTTCGCATGCCTTTTATAGGCGCCTGACTTCGGACTACGCTGGGCGTAACTCCGGATAGGGTTGCCAGCTCGCACCAGCTGGCTCGAACTTCGGACTCGGATGGATAAGAACCGAGGTACACTGGGCGTACCAACCTCGGACGTGGGGCGTACTGCGAAGGTGGCATGTCCCTCATCCGAAGCGGGTACCGAGTCAACGATGGAGGGTCTAGATTGTGCCACGTCATCGATCCTTCATCAGGTCTCTCAATTTCATGCTTCAACTTTAAAAAATCGTAACTTTCGCGTACGCGCTCTGTTTTTGACGTTCTTTATATCCACGCGAAGGTGGGAACGTACTCTACAACTTTCGTTTAGACTCCGTCGGCTAATTTTTTTCTCAATTTTAAATTTTATATTATTAACAGGCCGGGACAGGATTGGTCCGTTAAATCCTCAAAACTTCTTCATCCGACGTCCGTTTTCGCCCATATTTTTCTCGTTACTCTACTCTTAACGAGATCTTCGACTCTAATTTAGGTCGTGTCGTCTAAAAATCACTCGATCTAATATTCGAATTTCGGGCTGTACACCGCTAATCCGGAACTTTAAAAAATCATAACTTCTTCATACGAAGTCAGATTTGGGCGTTATTTTTATCGATGTTCTTAGTTTAACATACTCTACGACTTTCATTTAGATTGCTAAGGCTAAATCTCGCTCTATCGTAAATTCACTATTTATGCTTCCCGGTGCCGTGCCGGTTCCGTCGCGAAACTTCGACGGGTCATAACTTCTTCGTTATAACTCGGATTTCGGCATTCTTTATATGTACGGAAACCTTGTAACATATACTACAACTTGGTTAAGATTATTTGTTCTAATTAATATTTTGTCTAAAAGTCATTTTTGACCCTTATTGCCTCTAATTTGACTAGCCCGGATTTGCGAGCGTTACAATTATCTCCCCCTTAGGATGATTACGTCCCAGAATCATCAACGAAACAGGGCTCGTATAATGACTCCATATGTCATCTATTCATCCTTCTATATTCCTTCAAGTCTATCTCTTAGACTCATTGACTGTAAGTAGTACTCGATCGTGCATCTGCTCTCTACCTTAGGTTAGACTCCAAATTATGACCTACCATCATGTGATGCACGTTTAGACTCAGGTCTCTTTGAGTTAAATTCTAAAACAAACTATGCCTTCCTTCATGTTCTAATGTGATATAATCACACTTTAACATGTAGCATTTCTAGCTACCAACTTCTTTAACAACGAGCACAGTACTTCTATTGATCGCTTTTATTTCAATCGTTTGGTTTAAGTCGGACGCTACATCAAACATGGTTCTCTGAACCACGTAACCTACTCATCGTAGTCGGACGCAATGTGATATGACCTCTAGGGTCGGGATAACAACAATTTTTCTTAGTCGTTACCAAAACAATAGTAACGCCATACCTGAATAAAACAAAATCAATTACTAGCTTCTTGGTAACCTTGTGACTTTCCCTGATCCCAAGTGTGAGTCATGTGCTTCTGGTAGTATAGGCCTCTACTACCATTCAAACCTACTCATACTCGTCCCAAGTATCGTCTCGCAGTTTTCCAAGTCACCATACAAGAAAATCACATAACAATTTAACACACCAGATAACAAAACGAAGATTTTATTATTTCTTGAAACTATTACATAGGTGTTCAAGTTCCCCCTGGACTATGCCTCTAATGGGCTACATCATACGATACTATGGCTACTGCATAACTTGATCTGCGGGTATAAAGTCCTCATTCTTGATTCCTCGCATGGTTTTCTGCTTCGTCGAGGATCATGTGAAATGCCCTTGGCCTTGGTGGCGTTTCTGGTCTTGCTGCTTTATTTTTCCTTGGGCAGTCACTGGACATGTGCCCCTTGCCTCCACATCCGTAGCATACTTCATCATTATGTGTGCAGTCCTTGGAATAGTGACCAGTCCTCCCACACTTGTAACAAGTCACTTCTTCGTTGTACTTCCCACAATGCTTCTTCTTGCATTTATCACACCATCTCGCTTCACCTCAATCTCCTCCTCTAAGCTTTGAGAATTTGCTTTCCTTGTTGGACCTTGAAGATCCTTCAAACTTCTGCTTCTCTCCTGCCTTATCTTTTTCTAGACCCTTTTCTCTTATCTGGGCCTCTACGTTTTTAGCTGCCTTAACAGTTGTTTTCAAGGTAGTTACCATTTTAACCATTGGGCCAAAGTCAGTGGGCAGTCCGTTAGCAAACCTATCAATCTTGGAGAGTTCAGTAGGCACTAAGTAGGGGAATAGCTTCATCCTCTCAGTGAATGCGGTGGCATACTCATCAACACTCATCTTCCCTTTCTTCAAGTTCTGAAACTCGTTGTTTAGGTCTATCAGATCTATCTCCGAGCAGTACTGCATTTTCAACTGTTCCAAGAACTCTTCCCATGACATCCTTAAGGCTTCTCCTCGTGGCATCATGTCTGCCAATAGCTTCCACCAGCTCAAGACTCCAGTTTTCAGTTGTCTTACGGCGAAGACAGTCTTCTGTTTCTCGCTACAGTCGCAGCTCTCAAACACCATTTCCATCTCTGAGATCCAATCCATAATCTCAACAGGCTTTGGGCTTCCTGAGAGACTTGGTGGTTTCGCACATTCTTGTACATTCGCCAATCCTTGTCGTTTCTCCTCTCTGGGCCATCTTCAGTCCCCACTTGACTCACTTGGCGGCTGTAGTTCCCTTCCTCCGATTGCTCGGGTATCAGCTCGGGTTGCTCAGTGGGCATAGTAGGTTCGTCCCTATTCGACATCCTTCTCATTTCTTCCTTTTTTTTTCAGCTAGCATAGCCCGAATCATGGCTTGAACTCCAGCCATGGTGACTGGCTCGGGTGCAACTTCTTCTACAACAGGTATTTGCTGAACAACTGGGGGTTGGTTCCTATTCTCATTTGCATTCACATTTCCGCTAAGGGTCCTTTCCATCTTGATCTATAGACCGAATAAGGTGAATCTAGACCTTTACTTAGGATTGACGTTTAAATCATCCTTATCGCTCCGAAACGTTTACATGCTAGTTCTAATATCGTAGTCGTACGTTTAGAATCCTAAACACATAAGGTTTCCAGATCCGGTCAGCAACAAACCATAGATCCGAATAAATAACAGCATATAAGGCATAAAGCATTTAGCACATAAAAACATTTTAGGCATACTTCCTAAAATAAGCTAGTGCTCATACCTCACAATCATCGCTTAGCATTCTAAGTTTAAGTCTAGAAATAAATCCATATTCCTAGTTCGCTTAAACTAATGCTCTGATACCAACTGTGACATCCCCAATTTTCACGGCCAGAAAAGACCGATTTTTTTATGTTTTATAAAAATCAGAGTACTTCATTTCATAAAAATGTTGCGGAATTTGTTCCTAGAAAAACACGATAAATACGTTATCAAAACATTTTCAAAGAAACGTATTTTATTCATTTTAAAATGTTTGGGATGTCATCGTATATACAGAAACATAAGCATAAACGGAACTTACATTTATTTAAACTAGTGATCTACATCTCTTTAATCTCTCAGTGTAATGTGACTTCGTATCAACACCTATGATATAAATAAACTGAGTGGGTCATGTTGGGAAACCTGGTGAGTACATAAGGTTTTCAACCCACAATAATATAATTATTATGTTTAAACCATCAAATAATCAACCCAATTACCCATCCTCATTATCTTCTTTACTCTTAAGGATTTAACCTAAGAGTCATCTATCCTGCATTCGTTTATTCCGAAGTCCCTTACTTCCAGGGTTATAGGACTAGCACTAAATCCATAGCTGCCAATGTTCGTTCGTAAAGCACTAATTCCATAGCTGCTATAGTCTATTCATCGGGTACTAAATCCATAGCTACTAGTGTTTATCTAATAGGTACTAAGTCCATAGCTACCAACTCCTAACAGGTACTAAATCCATAGCTACCAGTGTTTGTCCAATAGGCACTAAGTCCATAGCTGCCGATGTTTATTAGGCACTAAGTCCATAGCTGCCAATGTTTACTCACATCATCTTTTATCTCTCATCATTCATCTACCCATGTCATACCCAACATATTCGTATATATAAAATACGTATACAGTTTAAATCATTTAAAACATGTATAAAACGTTCATCCAGCATAGACAACAAGTATTCAGATAATATGCACACATAGCATGTAGTTTATATAAAATACTTCATATTTATGTGTAAGATGAAAGAGACTATGCACTCACCTGAAAGGTGGTGACTCAGCACTCGGACAGCGCTTCGATACTCTTAAAACAATTTTTCCTTCGATAAAACCTAGTATTAATACCACTAGGGTTTAGTCTAACATCAACTGCGATAAATTAATAGTCTGACTGTCATTATTATTATATAAGCGTTAAATAACACTCAATATAACTCATAATAATAGCCCAAATAATTATTTTAAGGACCTAATAACATTCGTATAATTATTTGAAAGCTATATTAAAAATTGCGTAAGCGTAGCTCACTTACAACGGCTTTTAACGAAAACCGGAACTTTATTTGGAGCAGTGTTTCAAAACCGAAAGACTCTTTTTCTCGGGACTCCGGGAGCCTCGGGGCTTCCTTCGGGAGCTAGGGGGTTTATCTAGGGTTTAGGGGTGGTTTGGGGTCTTAGAGAGACAAAGAAACTAGAGAGAGAAAGAGATTTGGTGTGAAAATGTGTGAAAAGCTCGGACCCTTCGCATGCCTTTTATAGGCGCCTGACTTTGGACTACGCTAGGCGTAGCCTTCGGTTACGATGGGCGTAACTCCGGATAGGGTTGCCAGCTTGCACCAGCTGGCTCGCACTTCGGACTCGGATGGATAAGAACCGAGGTACGCTGGGCGTACCAACCTCGGACGCGGGACGTACTGCGAAGGTGGCGTGTCCTTCATCCGAAGCGGGTACCGAGTCAGCGATGGAGGGTCTAGATTGTGCCACGTCATCGATCCTTCATCAGGTCTCTCAATTTCATGCTTCAACTTAAAAAAATCGTAACTGTCGCGTACGAGCTCCGTTTTTGACGTTCTTTATATCCACACGAAGGTGGGAACGTACTCTACAACTTTCGTTTAGACTCTGTCGGCTAATTTTGACTCAATTTTAAATTTTATATTATTAACAGGCCGGGACAGGATTGGTCCTTTAAATCCTCATAACTTCTTCATCTGACGTCCGTTTTCGCCCATCTTTTTCTCGTTACTCTACTCTTAACGAGATCTTCGACTCTCAGTTAGGTCGTGTCGTCTAAAAATCACTCGATCTAATATTCTAATTTCGGGTTGTACACCGCTAATCCGAAACTTCGAAAATCATAACTTTTTCATACGAAGTCAGATTTGGGCGTTATTTTTATCGATGTTCTTAGTTTAACATACTCTACGAATTTCATTTATATTGCTAAGGCTAAATCTCGATCTATCATAAATTCACTATTTACACTTCCCGGTGTCGTGCCGGTTCCGTCGCGAAACTTCGACGGGTCATAACTTCTTCGTTTTAACTCGGATTTCGGCGTTCTTTATATGTACGGAAACCTTGTAACATATACTACAACTTGGTTAAGATTATTTGTTCTAATTAATATTTTGTCGAAAAGTCATTTTCAACCCTTATTGCCTCTAATTTGATTAGCCCGGATTTGCGGGCGTTACAATGGTCCACCACTCATATCTTGGACCACTCCTCTACACTTAGCCCTAATCCTTGTTTTGTCATTTATTTTCAAAATGTAAATCCCTTTTGGTTTCTACTGCATGTTTGTTTATATATTCTTTCACATCTTCCTTATTTTTGAACTTCTGTCCTAATGTGAAAGCCTTTAGATGAACTACACCCTCAGAATAACTTTTTGCATTTCTTATGTCTCACAACATCCTCTCTCTGTTGTTATCTTCACCTACAGTAGGTGACTCAAACTATTATAGGTCTATGACCTCCAAATCTTCACCTTCAATAAAGTCAACACCACTACTACTTACTTTTTGGTCATTTTTTTGAACCCACTCAACATCTTCATCAACATGTATATGAAATTCTTTCATATCAACATACACATCATCTACAATATTTTCTAAATCCACAAAGAAGTCTTCATCCTCACTCTCATCATCTGTCATATTACCCTCATTCCTACTACCCTCACTCTAAGGACCCTCACTAACACTTTCCTTACTTCCACTGTATTCATCCTCAAAAAACTCAACATCATGTAGATTTTTTCCCCACCATATTATGCATCTACATCCCCCATTACCTCAAAATCATCCATTGGATCAACATCCCCTTTTGGTTGGTGATCATCCCCTGTGTCAACAACTTTTTTACCATGGTTATCCTCAAACACTACCCCCTAAAGGGATCACTCTCTCGATCAACTAATTGTTTTTTGTTGATCACAGGTTCATAGGGTACAATCAACTTTGACAAATCAGTGGGCTCATTCAAATCCAACTTTTTACTACATGACGCAACTGATTTCCTTTTCATTCTAACCCTATTCATTTCAGGAGAATGATCCCCTTAAACTTCCTCAATATGAACCTTCAATGGGGACTTAGAGTAAGGGACTACTCTAGTATTCTCATGCTCAATGTATAAATTAATTTCCTTATGATTAGGCACATACCTTGCCAGTTGAATGACTTCCTGATCGGTGCCAAGGGGTAACAATCCACTATCAAAGTCTGTCTCTGGGACCATGAAATGGTAAAACATTATACCTCCATCATTGTACCCTAAAATTGCCATCATATCATCTAACTGGTGGACTGAAAACACATCCATGTCCACAAAATCAAAGTGATCCACAAGCCCATCTATGTTTGACCTTCCAAATACCATATTTGTTAACAAACCCCATGGTTTATCTTGAATGTGCAAAAGCTTGAAATAGAACCTGATGTGAAAATTCAAGAGCAATAAAATGTTAATGATGGTGGAAAGCAAAATTACATTTTGTCAAAACCTAGCATTACAAGGTCTGTGCTTACCATATTGTTTACGTAGGTCAGGTGTTTGGGTGTAGCGTGGACATAAAGACCACAATGTGAGCACCATTTTCCTTGATACACCCTTCAATTAGTTGAACTATTTTGTCGGACGACGATAAGAACTCATGATTGAAGAAGATGGGATGATCAAAAGGTTTTATCGGGGAAAGAGATAGAGTGTAAAGTCAATGTCTGAAACTAAACCCCACCACCTTAATGGATATATCTATTAATTTATATCTTCAAAAAGGTCCTTTAGGGTAAAATGAAATAAATACCCTCATGTGCAAGTCACATGGGGCAGCTTAACGTTGGAATGGACGGACATCCAACTCGGGGACCAAACACGTGCAACTTATGGTCTGTAGGTACTATTTAAGGGAAAAAAGTATCGTAGGGACTATATTAGGGAAAAATCCAAAACCTAAAGGACCATTCGTGTAATTTGTTCTAATATTAATTTTAGATTTTATGTTAATTTATTATAAGAAGTTTTAAATATTATTTTTATTGGAACGACGAGATTTTATAAAAACTAGTAAGAAGCTAGAAAAAGAATACTACGTCAATATAGTTTCAGAAATAGGATTATCAAGCCAATCATTCCAACTAATCTTGGCTTTAGAACACCTATTAGAAATCCAAAAAATGTTTTATAGACAACATCATCAAAAAGCAAAGATTTCATAGGTTGAACCACTCCAAAAACCATAACATTCTTGAAATTCCAAATGCACCAAAAGGATGTCATAACCACTGTATCAAAGGCCTTTCTCTAACCTAGTCTTAAAGAAGTAGACTCAGGCCACAATATAAGGACTCCACAGAAATTTGAGGAGGAATCTGGAGACCCCACCAAAAAGCAATGTGTGACCATAAAGTAGTCAACTCAATACAACCTGCAAAGATATGTTCGATAGTCCCCATGACACAAGAACGAACATGGAAAATTATCGAGTCCACCAGAATACCCCTTTGAGATAATCACTCTCTAGTAGGGATACTAAGTAACCTAATCCTCCATATAAGAATGTTGATCTTCAAGGGCATCCAATTATTCCATCGGGTCTAAGAACCTCCTAAAAAAGCATTATACCGTCCATATACCTTTGGGCAAACGAAACAGAGAAAGTATCAGAGGTATCTATACACCAGCCCAATCTATCCGGAACTGACTGAAGATGGTAATCCTGTAAAGAAGAAAGAACACCATCCCACTATTTCTGCTTAGCTCCTCCTCTAGGGATCCGTCTCAGAGTAGTAGCTCCCCAACCTCTAGCAAGACGATGACTAATATAAACATATCTCCAAGTATCAGGAGCAAAAACTCTAGGAAACATAGAGAGCAAACGTGCATCTCCTAACCAGATATCCTGCCAAATAGACATAGAAGCCTCATCAATGACCCTGATAGGACATAGAGACTGAAGATCAATTCTCTGTTTGTGAATTGGTTAAAAATACTAATCACCTGTGACAACCCGAAATTTCCATTCTGTACAAACCATATCAATTTAATAGAGGTTAGAACAGTTATAGAGAGTTTCCAGACTTTTGGGTATAAGTTTGAGTATTTCAGGATTTACACTTAAGGAGATATCAGGAGAGTGGATGCACTAGGGTTTTGTGAAACACTGTTATTTCAAAACTCTATGATATTAGAGTTCATTTCATGAATAAAATATTTTTTGCCAAAAATCCTAGGACTATATATAGGATTCTGAACCATATTTATTCATTAGTTACATTTCCAACTAGAGAAAAGCCAAATTCTCTCTCAAGGATCTTCGGACTTTCGTTCCGGAAAGTGAGTACTTCTATCTAGTGTTGTTTTAAAGCTTCTTATATGCTTAATACACTAGAAATCATAAGAAAACACTAAGATCTGAGAGTTTACCGCCCAAGAACACCTTGGGGAGTAAACTCTTTTATAAGGGCCAAAGTGTGCCCAATGTCCCTCCAAACCTTGGAACTGAACCTAGAAACTACCCATGGCTTGTTTAGACATCAAAAACATTAAGAATCAAGGGCTAAAAGTGAGTTCACAGACAAGGATGTTCTTGGGCCGTGAACTCCATTTTAAGGTACCAAAACACCCTAAAAGCCTTCCTTAAGCCAAAAGACTAGTTTAGACATGTACCCTAATGTGTTTAGGACTAGCAAACACTATTAGAACACTAAGAGTAAGGTGTTCACGGCCCAAGAAGTTCCAGGGCCGTGAACTCCAAACATTAGGGCCAAAAGGTGCTATAACCTCTTCTAAAGCCTTGTACACTAGCCTAGTTTAGTTCCTGGTTAAACTAGGGACTTGAAAACACCACAAACACCCATACAAGGGAGATTACGGCCGTAATCTCCATGGGATTTGGTCCCAGGGCTATAAACTCCTAAAAGGAGTTACATAATGCCCTAAACTCTTCCATAGACCAAGCCATTAAGTAGAAATGCTTCTTAGGGTCTTGTAGAGTATCAAACACAAAATGGTCACATAAGTATGAGCTTACGGACGTAAACTCATTTGGTAGTGTCATTAGGGTCGTGAACTTCATGATAGAGTTTTCCTTGAGCCCTACACACAATAGCTTTCCCTATAAACACTTAGATGCAATCCTAGAGGCTAATAACACTTGATAAAGGTGTTTAGCATGTCCTAGGGTGTCTTGACTTGTCTATTAGTTGTTTATAGACTATTTTTTTTACATATATGTGATATTATATGTTAACTAGGATCATAGAGTGTGTTCAAGACTTCACTTGACACCTAGCAGTCCTACCTCTTCAGTTCATCCACAGGTGAGTTCATACCCCTTAATCAATGTTTTAAATGTTTTTAAATGCTTTATGGGGGGGGGATACAAGTAGAATCATGGTACTTATTATATCAATCACATGTGATTAATAAGCAACATTCAAATGATTTAATACTTATTAGCCGTTTTACCAAACAGTTTCCTTCAAATGATTTTCATAAACATTTTATATGTTTAAAACTCCTTATTAAACTGTACATTATACTCTGTATGTTTCATTTCAAACTCATTTACAATTGTGTTTCAAACAAATGTTTCTTTATACTTAAACTGTTTTATCAAACCCATGCCTTCAAACCGTTTTATAGATTGACATCAAGTCAATCTTTTCTTAGATAATATTTATGTTCAAAGGTTTTACAAAACTTATTTTATGCTTTTATATTATCAATTGCATTCCTATATATGTATATTTATATAAGAAATGTTTAAAAGACTTAGGAAGGCTATCCACCCTATTTCCTTTTCGCGCTTGAGATGTGGTCTGGTGGGACATCGGGTATCCGTCCGAAGGTTGTTTAAATATTAGTTATATATCATATGTACATATATAGTCATAAAGGTCCTTCCAGTTCATTTAATACCCTTGGGTAGCAAGGTTATACTTCCATGTTCATACGTGCCAGTTACATTACTAGTAAACTACCGTATGGGTAGTTTAGGAAGATACTAGAACTATTACTAGAACACGATATCATACAATGAGTCAGTTCATTCATGAGTCAATACTTGCTAGATAGAGAGAGAACACACGTCACAACTAGTACATACAGTACATTACTATAATATTACATAGATATACATTACATTACTATGAGTACATATATAACTATGCTAGAAGAAGAAAATATACAACTATACTAGAAAAAGAACATTTACGACTATACTAGGAAGAGAACATATACAACGATACTAGAACGAGTAGCAATACATTAAATATACATGAATACGTTAACATAATTATGATCCACTGTATCGGAGCATGCCTTCATTGTCATGGCCCGAGTTGTAGCCAGAGTCTCTTAGAGGGAGAGCGTGAGTTTGCGTATAGATCTGTACTGGATTGACTATCCTACACCTTGCTGCAAGCAACAGCCAGACCTGCAGGTCTGCGGGTACCAAACGTCATACCTTTTTACGACCTACATTGTCGTGTTACCTAGTCGATTGTATGGTACAATTTATCACATAATACCTTTATATAAATCCGGTTTAAGGTAGTTAGTACAGCAGTAGTTCCTGTAATACAACACTACAATAGTACATTAATTTACCCTTTACGTATCGTTAGTGATCATTTCACTTAAACATTAATGTACAAACTATATTTTGTTAATGATAGTTACACTTGGGAAAATTACACACTTTTACAAGAAACAAACATACCAAACAGTTAGGTCTTGGTAGAAGACTCCCTTTTATAATAGTAGGAATCATAGGGATTTCTAGGGTTTTTCAAATGTTTACAGTTGTTTTACAAACATTTTCATACTTACACGAAATTTCTTTCAAAACATTTTCTAGTCTTTCATTACATGTCAAACAAATACTTATGTACAAATTTAAGACACAATAATACTTATGATCTCACTAGCTTTAAAGCTGATACTCTCTTTCAAAATAACTTGTATCCTCAGGTCAACAGTAGACAGGTACCGATGCAAGGTTTAGAGAAGATGGAGCTCGTTCAAGACTCATCTTTCATTTTGTTTATTCTTTAGTGTCTATTATTATTTGACAGAACACTTGTATTAAAATTATATTATTAATGCAATGGATGATGTTGTTGCTTGTTTACTACTTTTCATTGTTGTGATACTGTACATGACGTCCTCCGCCCCAGAACGTTTCCGTCGTTCTTGGTTTTGGGGTGTGACAGATTGGTATTAGAGCATTGTTTATAGTGAATTAAGTATATCAACCCATAAAAGATATACTAACTATAAATACATAGGGATTAAAAATTACTCTGACTAAGAGTTTATACTTTAAATAGTAAAATATTTAATTAAATATACGTGCCTGCATTCATACTAAAATCAGTGACATTAGGACAGTACAAAAGAATTACGATTGTTGGGCAACACAGGTGGGCTTAAGTGTAGTTGTCTGGTTGTAACAAGTCTAAAATCTTACCAACAATACCACAATGAGAACAGTAGAACATAACATTAAACTTAAAATACTATAGGGGTATTTGGTGTTACTATACGTACTTTATACTTGAGAACTTAAACGAGATCTTCATTACTAAGTTGATAGTTGCTAAGTGGATACACTAAGGATATATGTAATTAGGATGTTATAGACTTAGAATCTATGAAAATTTTACTTTACCCTTATTCTGTGTGAATTTGGAGTTAAGGTCACTTATTCGAAGGCCTATCCTGTTTCGATTACATATAACTGGTATGCACTTCACAAACAGCGATGTAACTAATGAAGATTTTCTAAATAATTATCTAGATAGTTCGTCTAATAATTATTTTCTTACCCCAATTCTCACGTAGATAACATGGTTGGACTCCATCCCCACAGCAACCAGTATCTTCCGAACGAAGTCATTGCTGGTTGGTTTGGAGAAGAACCAGAGAATGATCATCATATCCCTTTGAATGATCACCATGATGAAGACCTTTCGGACGGCGCTAACTCCGAACCCGAGGTTGAGAACCTACCCCAGGCAGCTCCTTTCCAATTCCTAACCCTCGTCCGACTTTTCATGGCCCGACGCCTGAGTTGGTAGAATGCTTGGAAACCTGGAGCCAAGGACAAGATCAGCCCATGCCATTTAATGGTGACCGAAGTTTCTATGACCTGAGCAATGGGGGATCAGCAGACAGAATCTTGCCAATCTTGGTCCGCAGAGTGGCCCGAAATGAGATTCAAGGCAGGACAACCCTACATCAGATCATAGAAGTTGTCGCCAATGCGAGAATGCATACCCTCTGCACCATTCGTCTAGAAGATGCTCGTGAGAGATCTGAGAGAAACCATGAAACCTTACTGCAAGCACTGGCTAAATCACGAGCCGAAGTCATAGAGCTCCGAGTACGCCAGAGGGTGTACGAAAGACACCTACTTGATATGGAACGTCATCTGGCTGAACTGAGAGTTCACCAGAGGGATGACCGTCACCAGTAGTAGAAGCTTTACTTTATTTTCCTTGTTAAAAGGAATCGTCTTCTGTCTATGCCCGATGTGGCATTTTCTATGAAATTATCTTGTATCGTAAGTACTTTTGGTTAGGTCTTTATGCTGTCAAGGACTATCTTCTCTGGATATGATGTAAGACCTTTTTACAAGGTCATTTTCCCGAACTTGTACGTCATGAATATCAAAGATATTGACAGTCGGCTAACTTCTGTTTCATTCTTTATTCAAGTACTCTTATCATACTTTCATTAGAGTCTATCTGAAACATGCTTTAGTCAAGTCATTTGACTATAGTAATTTAACTCCGGAGACATGTCCAAGTCTCTTTCAGTGGTTGGATCATGTTATTCACCAACCAACGATACCTCCGCTTGAACGACAAACGTCTTGAGACCATTTCACAAACTTACTTCCACTCAGTACTAGGACTGCATCATAGGGATGTAGTTAAACCTTTGCGAACATACTTCCAATCCGTATTAGGACTGCATCATAGGGATGTGGGTCAAACTCACGAGAACATACTTCTACTCTTTACTTGAACAATCGAAGTACATCTAGAGTCAACCAAAATCGCTCACAAAATCCTTATCTTTCGTGTTACACAATCATGTCGTCATCCGGAAACAATCAGTCGAGCAACGAAACCCCTATCCTCCATATCGACGCCGCTACATTACAAGCTGCAGTAGCAGCTGCTGTGACAACTTTCCTTACACACATCAACTCAGGCAACACAAGCAAGACTGACGAAGGAGTGGAGAGTTTCGATGGTAGTACTAAACCGGGAAATCAACAAATGGTAACAGTCATGGACTTGCGAAGCCGTAAAACCGAAAGGAAGAGACGATATCGTCAAGCCCTAAAGGAGCGCAAGAGATCCCAAAGAGTTGCCATGCCACAACAACAAGTGGCAACTCCTGTAGAACGCTATAGGAAGCAATTTCCAAGGTGGAGTACTGAGGAAGGCACTCGTGTCCACTTAACACTGGCTAAACACCGCACTCCCGCCACCAATGCTAGTACTAGCCAGTCATGCCACCAATGCGGTGAGATAGGGCACTTCAAGAAGGATTGCTCTATAGCAAAGAACTCTGGCGCAGACGGGAAGATTCTCAGGATCACAGCTGTAGGAGAACCTGCTCCGAACCCACATTAATGTAATATAGGTGTTTCGTTGTATCAGACTTATGAAACATCCAGAACTAGTGCAACTAGAGTCATACCTTTTTGTGAGATCCTATCGGTATAGGGATGCTCGTGCTGCGTATACTTGTCTTTTGTAGTATACCTTATTTGCAGCGATAGTCTTGTAGTAAATCTAAAGTACTGTAACTCTGTTGATGGTTGCACGGTTGTGTTTTGTCTGTAAACGTCTTATGTTCAAATATAATGTCTTTAAGTTTCAGTATGATTCCGAAATTATCATACGACTCGATTCAATTTGATCCTCACGAAAATAGCTTCATACGTACATCTCTTTCTTCGAAATCGCCTTTCCAGCGAAGCCGTCATATCTGAACACCGAAGTACTCATGCATGGAGTACCTCATAGTCCTTTTCCTTTCCGAGGAAATCCTCGAAGTACCACTCGTGCAGTACGTCAAGTTCAATCCAAGGATTCATATAGTTGATCTATCACTGAGGAATGTATACATAAGGGTAATATATAATCAAGGTTCTACATGTTTAGAATTGATGATTCCACTTTAACTTCTTTTTCCCTGATGGGATGTGAGCTTAAAGAAGAATCAGTTATTCGACTACCTTTTCAATCTTAATTATATACGACTCGTATATGCAAGATTGTGATTGTGAAACCAGGTATGAATCCTAAATATGAACTTTAGGACGGAGAACTGCCCAAGACTACGAGTATCGCATCGTCATGTGAACAAACTTAGAACCCGGTATGACTCCTGTAAACAGATCGCCCTTCAGTCTAAACACCTACGGAGATACAAGAACAGCCCGGACAACTTAGCGAACTACACATAAATAGAATTGGAAGACCAGACTTCTCACCCTAGAGAGCTCTGATCTTATTCTTTCAGAGATCGATGGATTGCATCATATGTTCCTCGGCTATCGAGGACTCCGTCAAGATTTCCATTAGAAATCGTTGTCTCTGCCCCACATAGATGAATTGGTTGAGCAAACGCAAGGAAAGGATGACTTTCAGAAATGGACCTGAGATCCGAATAACACCAGTTTGAGTGTTAGGGAAGGATGTCCAAGAGACTACCTTCCGAACTCAATGCGGACACTTCGAGTCCGTAGTGATACCCCTCGGATAGGACCAATGCGCCCGAAGCATTCACGAGTTTAATGAATAGAGTCCGTATTTCTTACTTGGATCAGTTCGTCATTCTCCAGGTAACGACTTACTAATCTACCCTCGTAGTACGAAGGAACCCGCAGAAACATTACCCTCAGAGATACTTCTCGCAAAGTTCTCTGAACACGAGTTTTGGAATTGACGAGTCAAAATTTCCTTAGACACACTATTAGTGATGTGGAAATTCTTGAGTACTCTGTAAATTTATCAAAACCATTGAGAATTTGTCGACACCAGAGACGCCGATAGGAATTCGCCAAATTCTAGGTTTTACAGACCTACTGTCATAGATCATCAAGAACTCCTCGCAAATTTCATAAACTCTTACGACTTTGACCCAGCAGGGGGTGGCCCTTGACTGGGAAGTTAAACAAGAAAAAGAAACCTTGGAGATTCCAAGTGAGAGACCAAGTCCTTTGGGAAAACTCACTCAGGGAATGGCTTAATGTGCTTCGTAAAGCGTGGAAAGCTAAATCCAAGATAATCAGGACCTCCGAGATTCTTACCAAAATCGGTCCTGTATCTTGCAGACTAAACCTACTCCGCGAACTCAATAACGTACATTTTACCCTTTGCGTCTCGATCTTGAAACCATACCTTTCCGTTAGGACTCTCGTAAGTCCACTCGACGAGATCGAGATTAACGAGATCCTTGCCTTCTAGTTAGAACCGTAGTGACCCTCAACCGAGAGGTCAAGCGGACAAAGCAACGCCGTCGCCAGTTAGTGAAGGTTCGTTGGGATACCAACCAAGGAATCGATTTCACTTAGGAGCACGAGAACCAATCGATTAGGAAGATTCCACCTCACGACTCGATCATTCATACCTACTTCCTTACCTAAATTCTAATTTCGGGACGAAATTCCCTTTAACAGGGGGATGATGTGACAACCCGAAATTTCCATTCTATACTAACCATATCAAGTCAATAGAGGTTAGAACAGTTACAGAGAATTTCCAGACTTTTGGGTATAAGTTTGAGTATTTCAGGATTTACACTTAAGGAGATATCAGGAGAGTGGATGCACTAGGGTTTTGTGCAACACTGTTATTTCAAAACTCTATGATATTAGAGTTCATTTCGTGAATAAAATATTTTCTGCCGAAAATCCTAGGACTATATATAGGATTCTGAACCATATTTATTCATTAGTTACATTTCCAACTAGAGAAAAGCCAAATTCTCTCTCAAGGATCTTCGGACTTTCGTTCCGGAAAGTGAGTACTTCTATCTAGTGTTGTTTTAAAGCTTCTTATATGCTTAATACACTAGAAATCATAGGAACACACTAAGATCTGAGAGTTTACCGCCCAAGAACACCTTGGGGAGTAAACTCTTTTATAAGGGCCAAAGTGTGCCCAATGTCCCTCCAAACCTTGGAACTGAACCTAGAAACTACCCATGGCTTGTTTAGACATAAAAAACATTAAAAATCAAGGGCTAAAAGTGAGTTCACGGCCAAGGATGTTCTTGGGCAGTGAACTCCATTTTAAGGTGCCAAAACACCCTAAAAGCCTTCCTTAAGCCAAGAGACTAGTTTAGACATGTACCCTAATGTGTTTAGAGCTAGAAAATACTATTAGAACACCAAGAGTAAGGTGTTCACGGCCCAAGAAGTTCTAGGGCCGTGAACTCGAAACATTAGGGCCAAAAGGTGCTATAACCTCTTGTAAAGCCTTGTACACTAGCCTAGTTTAGTTCCTGGTTAAATTAGGGACTTGAAAACACCACAAACACCCATACAAGGGAGATTACGGCCGTAATATCTATGGGATTTGGTCCCAGGGCCGTAAACTCCGAAAAGGAGTTATATAATGACCTAAACTCTGCCACATACCAAGCCATTAAGTAGAAATGCTTCTTAGGGTCTTGTAGAGCATCAAACACAAAATGGTTACATAAGTATGAGCTTACGACCGTAAACTCATTTGGTAGTGTGATTAGGGCCGTGAACTTCATGATAGAGTTTTCCTTGAGCCCTACACACAATAGCTTCCCCTACAAACACTTAGATGCAATCCTAGAGGCTAATAACACTTGATAAAGGTTTTTAGCATGTCCTAGGGTGTCATGACTTGTCTATTAGTTTTTTATAGACTAATTTTTTTACATATATGTGATATTATATGTTAACTAGGATCATAGAGTGTGTTCAAGACTTCACTTGACACCTAGCAGTCCTACCTCTTCAGTTCATCCGTATCACCCACAACAGGTGAGTTCATACCCCTTAATCAATGTTTTAAATGTTTTTAAATGCTTTATGGGGGGATACAAGTAGAATCATGCTACTTATTATATCAATCACATGTGATTAATAAGCAACATTCAAATGATTTACTACTCATTAGTCGTTTTACCAAACAGTTTACTTCAAATGATTTTCTTAAACATTTTATATGTTTAAAACTCCTTATTAAACTGTACATTTACTATGTATGTTTCATTTCAAACTCATTTACAATTGTGTTTCAAACAAATGTTTCTTTATACTTAAACTGTTTTATCAAACCCATGCCTTCAAACCGTTTTATAGATTGACATCAAGTCAATCTTTTCTTAGATAATATTTATGTTCAAAGGTTTTACAAAACTTATTTTATGCTTTTATATTATCAATTGCATTCCTATATATGTATATTTATATAAGAAATGTTTAAAAGACTTGGGAAGGCTATCCACCCTATTTCCTTTTCGCGCTTGAGATGTGGTCTGGTGGGACATCGGGTATTCGTCCGAAGGTTGTTTAAATATTAGTTATATATCATATGTACATATATAGTCATAAAGGTCCTTCCAGTTCATTCAATACCCTTGGGTAGCAAGGTTATACTTCCATGTTCATACGTGCCAGTTACATTACTAGTAAACTACCGTATGGGTAGTTTAGGAAGATACTAGAACTATTACTAGAACACGATATCATACAATGAGTCAGTTCATTCATGAGTCAATACTTGCTAGATAGAGAGAGAACACACGTCACAACTAGTACATACAGTACATTACTGTAATATTACATAGATATACATTACATTACTATGAGTACATATACAACTATGCTAGAAGAAGAAAATATACAACTATACTAGAAAAAGAACATTTACGACTATACTAGGAAGAGAACATATACAACGATACTAGAACGAGTAGCAATACATTAAATATACATGAATACGTTAACATAATTATGATCCACTGTATCGGAGCATGCCTTCATTATCATGGCCCGAGTTGTAGCCAGAGTCTCTTGGAGGGAGAGCGTGAGTTTGCGTATAGATCTGTACTGGATTGACTATCCTACACCTTGCTGCAAGCAACAGCCAGACCTGCAGGTCTGCGGGTGCCAAACGTCATACCTTTTTACGACCTACATTGTCGTGTTACCTAGTCGATAGTATGGTACAATTTATCACATAATACCTTCATATAAATCCGGTTTAAGGTAGTTAGTACAGCAGTAGTTCATATAATACAACACTACGGTACTACATTAATTTACCCTTTACATATAGTTAGTGATCATTTCACTTAAACATTAATGTACAAACTATATTTTGTTAATGATAGTTACACTTGGGAAAATTACACACTTTTACAAGAAACGAACATACCAAATAGTTAGGTCTTGGTAGAAGACTCCCTTTTATAATAGTAGGAATCATAGGGATTTCTAGGGTTTTTCAAACGTTTATAGTTGTTTTACGAACATTTTCATACTTACACGAACTTTCTTTCAAAACATTTTCATACCTTTTTACGACCTACATTGTCGTGTTACCTAGTCGATAGTATGGTACAATTTATCACATAATACCTTTATATAAATCCGGTTTAAGGTAGTTAGTACAGCAGTAGTTCATATAATACAACACTACAGTACTACATTAATTTACCCTTTACATATAGTTAGTGATCATTTCACTTAAACATTAATGTACAAACTATATTTTGTTAATGATAGTTACACTTGGGAAAATTACACACTTTTACAAGAAATGAACATACCAAATAGTTAGGTCTTGGTAGAAGACTCCCTTTTATAATAGTAGGAATCATAGGGATTTCTAGGGTTTTTCAAATGTTTATAGTTGTTTTTCGAACATTTTCATACTTACACGAACTTTCTTTCAAAACATTTTCATAGCTTTTTACGACCTACATTGTCGTGTTACCTAGTCGATAGTATGGTACAATTTATCACATAATACCTTCATATAAATCCGGTTTAAGGTAGTTAGTACAACAGTAGTTCATATAATACAACACTACAGTACTACATTAATTTACCCTTTACATATAGTTAGTGATCATTTCACTTAAACATTAATGTACAAACTATATTTTGTTAATGATAGTTACACTTGGGAAAATTACACACTTTTACAAGAAACGAACATACCAAATAGTTAGGTCTTGGTAGAAGACTCCCTTTTATAATAGTAGGAATCATAGGGATTTCTAGGGTTTTTCAAACGTTTATAGTTGTTTTACGAACATTTTCATACTTACACGAACTTTCTTTCAAAACATTTTCAAGTCTTTCATTACATGTCAAACAAATACTTACGTACAAATTTAAGACACAATATTACTTATGATCTCACCAGCTTTAAAGCTGATACTCTCTTTCAAAATAACTTGTATCATCAGGTCAACAGTAGACAGGTACCGATGCAAGGTTTAGAGAAGATGGAGGTCGTTCAAGACTCATCTTTCATTTTGTTTATACTTTAGTGTATATTATAATTTGAAAGAACACTTGTATTAAAATTATATTATTAATGCAATGGATGATGTTGTTGCTTGTTTACTACTTTTCATTGTTGTGATACTATACATGACGTCCTCCGCCCTAGAACGTTTCTGCCGTTCTTGGTTTTGGGGTGTGACATCACCACGTTCCAAGGGACTTACCCTCTTGTAGCAGGGATCAACGATTTACATCCACGATTGGAACCATATAAATATTTTATAACACAAACCCACAAAAGATTGGGGCAGTGAGAAAACCTCCACCACCAATGGTAAATCATAGCCTTATTGAAAGAAAATAAGCTTCCAATACCCAAACCTCCATTATCGCTGGAAGATAGAACTCTATCCCATCTAACCCAGTGCATACATCTCCCATCCAAGTCAACACCCAAAAAACCGTTTTCCCTTATACCCTCTAGTAATGTCAACACCGAGAGAAGAATAAGAAAAATAGACATCATATAGCTCTGAAAGGGTCCCATAAGATATTTCACCAATGTAAGACGACCTCCAAACGAAAGGCATTTGACTTTCCAACTCAAAAGCCTACTCTAAAGCCGATCAACAACAACAGGAGACCATGCTGAAAAATAGACATCAAAAGAGGTTTTAAATATTGATTATTTACATTTTATTTACATACATCTAGTAAAATGTTATTTATATTGTAGAATTTTTTAGCTATTGCCATTTTTTCATTCATTTTGTATCTTTTGAATATCTAATTAATGTAGACTTTTGAGGATACTAACCATTAAATTATTTCACTTGTATCAATAAGGTTATTGTGAAGAGTTGAAGGGATAAAATACTTGTTAGCATTCAGCATTCATTGATGACTATGTATACATAATTACATACGAGCATCGATCTGATTTGTATAGGGTTAGATTCAAATGAGACAATCATATTTTGTGAGATATACAGAAGTGGTCCTAACCACTTATCTTGGTTTCAATAAAAAAAATTCTAAATTGCAAAAAATAGTGAAAAAAAATATTTTCTATTATTTTCGTCATTTTTTATTTCTAAAAAATCATAAAATAAAAAGTAAGAAACACATCACCTTGAAAATTCTTTCAATATTCAAACAAAATATTTTATTAGAGTATTACTGATATATGTATGTATGTATAGATGCGTATTATTCTATTAGAATATTGTAATTCATAATCTTTTTGAAAATTTAAAATATTCTAACAGAATATTGCATGTATTATTCTAATCTCGTATGAATATTTTTCTTACTAACGTGGATTTTTTTTACTTGAGACAATGCTAATTTTATGTGACATAGGAATGCAATCCTAGCCACACATCTTGGAGATCGAAAACAAAATATATCTAAAATGCGAAATAAATGAAATTTTTAGAAAAAAAATTTAAATATTATTTTCATCATTTAATTAACCCAAAAAACTACCATTTTTTCAAATATTCTAATATAATATTACATTGTAATATTAAAACAAAAGTGATAAAATATTAAAATATTCTATTATAATATTAGACTATAAATATTCATACAATTCTACTAGAATATTCGAATATTCTAACAATTCTAGTAGAATAATAGAATATTTTAACATATCTAACAATTATAGTAGAATATTAGATTGTAATATTAAAACAAAAGTGATAAAATATTAAAATATTCTACTATAATATTAGACTATAAATATTCAAACAATTCTACTAGAATATTCGAATATTTTAACAATTCTAGTAGAATAATAGAATATTTTAACATATCTAACAATTATAGTAGAATATTCTAAAATTCTAACAATTCTATTTAAATATTTACAATGTAATATTCTATTAGAATTTTCACATGTTTTAAAAAAAACAATAATTGTTTTTTGAAAAAATTAATTGTTATTTATTTATTTATTTTTTATTTTTATGATAAATTAAATAATATTTAAAAAAAAGAATTTTGGATTTTTCCTTTTATTTTGCATGTTAGATTTATTATTATTATTTTTTGATCTTGAAGATCAGTGACTAAGATCGTGTCTTCATGTCTTACAAAATTAACATGGTCTCAATTGAACCCTACTTTTATATATATATATATATATATATATATATATATATATATATATATATATATATATATATATATCAAACAAGTAATTGAGATGATAAGTTAAAAAAAATTACTTAAACCTAGGGGTGTACAAAAATTAATTAATCCAATTTGACACCAACGATCCAGTTATTGACCGACTAATTGGATTGGATGCGGGATTTCAAAATTCTATTGGATTGGATCGATTATTGAATAATCATGAGTATCCAAAGAATAACTGAATCGATTTGATCAAATTAGATATCCAATTTAATCCAATATTGTTATCCAAATCTAATTACTATTATTAAATATTATATAAGTAATTAAGTTGAAAATTTGAAGTTAATGTTACTTTGTTAGTCTTATTTAGTGTAATGGTGTATGGTTATTTTTTGTTGTCATAGTTATATTTAGTTATTCGATAGAAATTGATTAAAATTGGTTGGATAATGAATAACATAAGGATTAAACCAATAAAAAATCTCCAATGTATAAAGTTGATCAAATCCAACATCCAATTGGATTAGTTCGATTCATTTTTTTTATAGTGAACCGGATAGGATCGGTTGACAAAATCAAAGATGTTGGTTCGTTTCCATCAATATCCATTGGATTTGAACCAATGGACAACCTTACTTAAATTGTGATAAAATTGCAAATGATGAATCACTTAAAGGATGATGATTAGTACTGATATAAAAGTTAAAGGCTCGATACAGATATATGAATTGAAATAAAAAAAACATATTCATATCGGTTAATGAGAAAAATAAAAGCAATGTATCTATCCCTAAGAAAAATAAAATCATTACAAAAGTAGTTTTTAGATTATATATAAATACATAAATGACAGTATATAGGCTAATAGTGGACAATAACATTATTAACATTATTATTAGGGTAGACGGAGTCACATCTTTAGATGGATGTAAAATAGGGATGGCAAAAAAACCCGAACCCGACGAGAAAACCCGAACCCCGAAGATTTTGGGGCGGGTCGGGTCACTCTTATCGGGTTTCGGGTCGGGTTTCGGGTCATTATCGGGTTTTTAGTTCGGGTTCGGGTCAGGGAGTGGGGTATGCATGCCCCGACCCGCCCCGACCCGAAAAATTATATATATATATATATATATATATATATATATATATATATATATATATATATATATATAATGAGATTTCATCCCTCTTACCCATTTCAGCCACCCGAAGACTCTAACCTTCAATCCCATCACGTATTCCCAATTTCTCACTATTGTGATGAATTTAGTTACGATATTAGACTTTAGTAATTTCTATTTGGTTCATTTATGTTAAGAACTTATTTGTATTTTAAGCATTTGTAAGGTTTTAATTTCTCAATTGTTTCATTGTAGTTTTCCTAATTTTTTTTGCCACCATTTTCGGGTCGGGTTTCGAGTCTATATCGGGTTTCGGGTTTCGAGTCGGGTTCGGGGATATTTTTAGCCCCGACGGGGCGCCCCGATAAGAAACCCGTCGGGTTTCGGGTCGGGTTCGGGGACAAATATAAATATCGGGTTCGGGTATGGGATATGCCGCCCCGCCCCGAACCCGCCCCGTTGCCATTCCTAATGTAAAAGCGATACAACCATTCCGAATTAGCCTGGATTTGGCTAGGTGAGGGTTGGTCAGGTTTACCGTCTAGCTAAGCCCACTCTCTTCTCTCGTCTAACGCTTGTACCATATGTTTCATTACTTGTATCTTGGGAATGGGTTATGAAAAATATATTATTCATGTTATGGGTTGAAAGGGGTGTATTTGAAAAAAAAAGGTCGATGTGTCACTTAGGTGTCAAATGTGTTAGGAGGGTTAAGGGAAGACTCCCTTCACCCTATGGTTAAATTTCTAGTTGATCATTTTTCATTTGTGATGGAATATTAATAATTTTAGATCTTATTTTAGTAGAACTAATCTTATCTTTAGAAAACTAAAGAGTTTCATATTATAAATGACACTAACAAGAAGTTATGAATAACAATTACAAAGAGTTGATTGTGTTCTCAAGACATATGACTTAATTAGTTACAACTTTTTTGTTTATACCACCAACCCATAAAAAACAAATTTCTAAAGGAATCAACTTTGTCTTTTGTAAGGTCGATCCTTATAATCTAATGAGTAAAACACACTTTACATTGATCATTAGACAACGTCTCACACGTTGTATATGATGGGTTTTAGCCATAAGAACATCTTATGTGCTCATACAAACCCTAATGCTTGGATCTAGGTTCCTCTATTGTATATGCAATTCATCCAAGACTTTAAACCCTAGATCTAGCATACAATTAATCAAATTAACTTATGAATGGGGTTTAGATCTTACCTTGATTGTTATGTAGCAATAACAATCCCGAATCCTCCTTGTAATGACTTTAGAAAGCTTAGAGTCACAAATGTCACTCCTCTAATGGTTCACAAACACCAAGAGCAAGAGGATGAAGAATAAGGAGAGAGGAGGCTGCCCAAAATGTGTGAAAACCCTAAGGAACAAGTTCACCACGTTTTTGAGTCTCAAGGGTCCTTTAAATAGTGAGGATATTAGGGTTATCTAACAAGGAAACCCTAATTTGGTTGCTTAGGCCCTAAGCAACCCATTGACTCCTTCCTTAGAGGCCTAGGACGATTTCTAATGGGTTTCCCCATAGAATTCGTCCACCTCTCTAATATGGAGTCCATTAGCCCAATATTCAACTATCACACAATTGACAGTTCTAGTCCCTTAAGTTTAATTAATGTCTTTTAGCCACAAACTTAATTCTTATTAATTCTTGACTAATATTAATTAAACAATATGATTTCTCCTTTAATATATTATTCTCATAATATATTAATGAATCATAATTAATCCTTTCTTTCCATAATTCATCCTATCAAGTTGCTTTGGTGAAGGCAACCCAAAAGGACCATGCACCATCGGGTCAAGTACATACGAAAATAGTTATGGACTTAGATACTAATCCAACAGTCTCCCACTTGGATAAGTCTAATAACTATTCTGCGTATGACTTCAGATCCTGATCTGCAATCATAGCTTTCAAAAGCCGCTGTCAACTCTGATCTTATCAGATACGCGTGTCCTTTAGATAAGGGATCATATATTCCTCCATTCTTGATATCGTATAGATATGAGACATGAACTTAATCATTCTCTCTATACTATTTCCCGAATTCCGATTTATGACGACTGACAACAAACTACAATTGATCACATCAAATTAGTTGTGGCTTTGCCAAGCGCTTAGGTGCCATCACTAAATCATCGAGGGGCCCAAAGATATCGCTTTTATCTTACTTTGGATAAACGGAACGGATAAACTTTGACTCAATGCTTGCTTGCACTCACTTACCGAATCACACACAACAATATGTTTTATAACACCAAGTTATTGGTGCGTTTACATATTATCAATGTGCAACCAATTCGCAAGATACAACTCACACATCTCGGTTTCAAGAATATAAGATGTTATCGTCTCACCAATCACTCGTGATAAAATCCATGAAGTGATCCAAGTGAGCGTGGGTTTAATCCAATGCTCAAATCATATTCATAAGCACTCATGAACGTTGCAGCAAACATTTGCTTATGTCTAATACACTTTAGACAATCCACACACCAATTCACGACAGTCTTTATTCATACCTACTTCCAACATATGAACGACTGTGGCCCGTTCGAATAATTTGACTGTTCTGAACCAATTAAATTATTCAGAAAGTCAAAACATGCAAAGTGAAACACAAGAATAATACTAATCCCATATGGCCTCAAACCTTTGAGTATAAATAAAACACCTTTTATTTATCACCATATCGATTACTCATTATTTGTTGTTTCGGTTAATCGACTTCTTACTTGAATTATTACTACAGTTGTCCCATGCTCATAGCATGCACACAATGCTTACCTACGGTTCTTACTTTGTGAAATATATCAAATGAAAACATTTCCAATCATACTCATGTCACAATTCCTAATCCTTTTCACAAGTGAAAGAATATCAAATTCTTGCCACTTATAGAATATGCTAGATTCTAACATTTTATGCAATGATCCTTTCGTAATGCCATAGCACAAAAGTCACAATGACTATTGCCAATGAAATTACAAAGTCCTCTATTTGAGATTGTTACAATACAATTCCATAGACGTTATGTCTCTCACTCAAAGTACATTCCTTTGAACATCCTTTTGCATAAAATTTTCTAATCTAGACATAGACTCTCAATATCTAACTCCCAATATGGTAACATTTCCATATTTGCCATATGACAACTCATTCTTAATAGAATCTTATCTATTCATAATAATGTCGATATGTTCCATCCAATACTATACTTCCAACTACTCACAAGCGACCAATCCTCGGTTAGCTTTGGATCGTCCTTTGATAGTTGTTTAATTATCTTAGTCAAAACTGATTTTTGTCCTTTTTCCCTCTAAATGCGCTAGACATTTGGAAAATTTTAGTATGGTCAAATATTATAGCATCTGCAATCAATCCTTTACCCGAAGCGTATGGGACACGATGCATAATGTCTTACATAAAGATATGATACTTTATCAATCTTTTGCCATAATATTTTATTGTGTCATGTTCTCACAATTCGAATTCTGAAGAGGGATGCCATAATCATAATTGAAATTTGAGAACGCACTATGTATCCTAGACTAAATTTATTAACATTCCAGAACCTAAGCCTTTAGATTTGAAATGAAGAATAGTATTCTCTCCCTTAATTATAGCAAAACAACTATTTAACGCTTACGACTTTGCAAAGTGTAACTCTTATTTTCTATACTTAATATTGCTAACTTGCAATACTTGCCTTAATAATCATACAAGCACAACATTTATGCTCCCACTATCATGATGATTATTATTATATAAGCATAACATTTATGCTCCCACTAGCTTTGACATGATAATCCTTTATCTAAGCTTCTTAAACTTATACACCTTTGCCTTTAGATAGCTCATATGTGTGTCTAAACAATTTAGATTAATTTCCAAATCTCATAATTCGAATCATGGAAAGGGATACCGTAACCATAATCGCATTCGAGAATGCAATTTTCACAATCACTATCTTCTTAAAATCTCTCTTAGTGAAAGCATTTCCTCACAATCATTTTCATGAAGGAGGGAATCTTATGACACTTAGTTTTTATTGGTGTATGTGTTCCTATCCATGCGAATTTGTACAAAAAACAAAGTTTGCAACAAATCCAAACTCTTATGGACCGAACTTTCTCAATCTTGATTTCTTGCCTTATGGTGACACGGCTGCCTACCATGTCTTCCAAGTAGTTAAGCAGCTCACCCTTTCCTATCAATGTACTTTTCATTGATCAAGGTCCTTGCCTTTTATGCATTCAAACGAGAACTCATAGGATTCACATGCATAATTAACTCAATTGGAACCGCACAGAAACAAGATAGTGTCAACACGATAGGTTGTAAACCTCAACTCATGTGCTAGTGATGATCGATAAGGTTTATTCTTGAATTGTTCTTGAAACCTTTCAAGACCATTGAGACTCCCACTGACTCCTTGACATATAATATTCTTTTGTCAATAACATTTCTTGACAAACAAATATTCAAGAGTTAGTGTAGCTTTTATCAAAACAAAACACTTCATAAAATTTTTTCTAGTTGGTCTTTGTCTAATCCAAGACATCACAACTTTCCACATTTGATGAATGTTATAAACCTTCTTAATACTTGTCACTCAATGTCACAATCTTAACTCTAAGACTTGTTTTGGAACGAAGTATGATCGCCCTTTTGATTTAACCATTTCTTCAATTCTTGATTCCTCTTCTTAGACATACAATTGTACTAAGACTCACTTACAGGATCAATAGAGATATGGTTCTTAATCATTAAGATCTATCATAAAACATAATAAAAGGTACTCTCTCTTTTTTTCTTAGAATAGAGAAACTTTTATCTTTCTGCCTACTTGATTCTTCTTATTCGTTCTGCTATTGATTTAAACTCTTTCAATCAATTCAGAATTATACTTAATCTTCTAAGTATAATCATATCCACTAAACCTTTAGTAAATCATGACGAATATATTTTTCACTTTTGTGGTGGACTTGATCAACACACAACCTTGTGTACTTGATCTCCTAGTTCTTCACTTGACACTTCGTCAACGAATTAGTCTAATTTCCAAATATGGAATTTCTTATTCATCATGCAACCAAGTTGTATGATTCCAAGTTTCTATCCAATTGAACCTTGGGCGATGAGAAACTCTCCCTATTTGGTAATTCTCGACATTTCCACAAATAACATAATTAAGAATCAAATCCATTATTGCTAATAATAGAAAACATTCAAACATCAATTTTTCATACACGCCATTGCAAGGATAAATAAATAAACAAAATCAAATTTTATCTTATTGCGGAAAAATTTGTCCTTACAATGCAACTCATTGAAAAACTATGCCAATACATATATTTCTTAGCAATCTATTCTAACTCTAAGTAGTAGCTCAAGATTCTAATCTTCAAGTAATGCGATCGAAATCCATTTCTTCACGATTAGATTCCGCTCACTTCTTCCCTTAAGCTTCCTCTCTTTTCTTCGATCCTACAAGACATCGAAATGTGATCTTATCACATCATGTATTAAGAATCTCGAATAGGAACTTAAAAGAGTTAGTTAATGGATTTTACCTAAAGCAGAGCCATACATTTTGACTCTCCCATCTCTTAGATCTCTTAGGTAAATAGGGCAGCTTCGTCTCAAATGCCCCTTCTCTTGACAATAGAAGCATATTGACTTCTTTGGAATAGCACACAGAACTACTTATGACTTTGCCTCTCTCTTATGATCAAATTTTTCGATCATGGCATGCCTTTCGTTGCCATTGCCTATATCCATAGAGGTCTGGAAGGCAAATCCAGCAATCAACTTTGCTTTTCCAGTGCGCCAAATCATTGCTGATTCAGCATCAATAAGCATATCGGTGAGATCAATGAGGGTTACGTCATGGTTCATCATATAGTACTCTCTTACGAACTCAATATATGAGTTAGGAAGTGACTGAAGAACCAAGTCAACAGCCAGCTCCTCACAGACAACAGATCCCAACATTCTTAACCTATCAATATGTGACTTCATCTCTAGGACGTGTGCACACACCAACTTTCCTTCTTCATGTTTACTTTCCAAAAGGGCTTGAGTGAGCTTGAACTTTTCAAGCCTTCGAACTTATGGGTTAGGGAGAATAATTGGAGGAGGTGGAGGAAGTGAAGCATGATCTCTTGTTCCTCGATTGAATCATGGAATATCATCTTCATGTGGAAAGCTTGTTCCATGGGATTTGAGAATACCATAGTTGTCATACTTTGACATCTACAAAAGGGGAGAAAACAAATTCAAGTTAGTTGATTTATTGAGTCCTTAATAAATCACCCAAAAGAGATATTAAGGCTAGGACCCAACACAATACGCTACAACCTAGAAAAGGGATGCCATAATCTAGTTGCAGAATATTTGAAGGTAAGTGAATGACGATTCACTAATTTTCCACCATGAAAAACGAAAAACCGATTAAGTTTTAAATGCTTTGAAAATTCCTAGATCCTTTGAGATTCATTGAACTTTTCAATGGCATGTTTAAATCTCGATATGTCCCTCGATTTGTGACTGGGATGCCGAGGATCACAAAACAGGGTGTGAATAACCATGCAAACTTACATGGTGCTCCCACATGTTACAGTCACCTATTAGATGTGCCGGTTAACCACACACGCTCCACCGAACTATGACAAACATTGAGTCACCCTTTGCTACCTTTGCTCAGAACCATTTAGTGTGCCGGTTAACCACACACGCTCCACTAATGTCTTTGCAAGGGTACAAAGTGTAATTTCATGGAATTGCATCAATTCACTTTTGCCTAAAGTAACTAAGATTGGGGATTTGTAAAACATTTAGTTACTTTTGTATTTCATTATACTTATAATGGAAGGTATATGTCCTATCCTACCCGTTTGGCTAATGACCCTCCACTAGTCAAGAGTGCGGTCGGTAAGAGTGGATACCCATTCAATCGTTATTTTATAGGCAATTTCCTTAAACACCCCTTATAACCCAGCTTCGTGAATGAGGCCTACTAACGGTAAGACTGACTTTTACTCATACATACATACATACATACATATATATATATATATATATATATATATATATACACACACACACATATATATATATATATATATATATATATATATATATATATATATAATGTTAGACTTTTAATGTTATATATAGTATAGGGTGTATTTTACACTTTTAAAATACTAGGTGGTCAAATTTAACAATTATACTTTTAATTCAATTAAATTGTGAACCAAGACTTTATGGATTTATTAAACCTCTTTTAATTATACACTTTAATTAATTAATAAAACCATAAGGGTGTGATTTGAACTTTCCAAAACAATACTAGGGTTTTAGTATTTAACATTTCTAAATTAAACTTTTAATCAACTTTTAAATTCCAAAAACTTGAGGGCAAGTTTATGAAACATTTCAAAACATTAGGGTTTCAACTATTTAAATTTAAAAACAAAACCTTTAAGTTCAAGTTTAAACCATAAAACACACATGGGCACAATTGAAATTTTTTCACAACACAAGGATCAAATAACAAATAATAGAAATTAAACAATTAATTTTGTCATTATCTATATTTGATCTAATTTCAATTTTTTGCAAGATAAGTTACCCAATTAATACAAATAATCAATCTTTAATCATATAAGGAAGTTATTATCTAATCAATTGGTAAATATGTTTTGTTTAATTAAGGATATACTCAAATTTAGGATAAAATTGGAATATTAAAGACCCAAAACAATTAAGGCAAGTATCCTTAAGCAAAACAACAAGAAATCCCGAAACTGCCTCCGTCTGACGCTCGAACTCGCCGAGTTCCTCTATGGACTCGCCGAGTTGGAGCAACTCGTCGAGTCCACATTGGAACTCGCCGATTTCATCAGGCAGGGAACCAAAAAACGATTTTTGCAACAATAATGAATATGCTAGGCATCAATACAATAGAAACCAATCAAGTCTCTGATACCACTGATGGGTTTTAGCCATAAGAACATCCTATGTGCTCATACAAACCCTAATGCTTGGATCTAGGTTTCTCTATTGTACATGCAATTCATCCAAGACTTTAAACCCTAGATCTAGCATACAATTAATCAAATTAACTTATGAATGGGGTTTAGATCTTACCTTGATTGTTATGTAGCAATAACAATCCTAAATCCTCCTTGTAATGACTTTAGAAAGCTTAGAGTCACAAATGTCACTCCTCTAATGGTTCACAAACACCAAGAGCAAGAGGATGAAGAATAAGGAGAGAGGAGGCTGCCCAAAACGTGTGAAAACCCTAAGGAACAAGTTCATCACGTTTTTGAGTCTCAAGGGTCCTTTAAATAGCGAGGCTATTAGGGTTATTTAACAAGGAAACCCTAATTTGGATGCTTAGGCCATAAGCATCCCATAGACTCCTTCCTTAGAGGCCTAGGACGATTTCTAATGGGTTTCCCCATAGAATTCGTCCACCCCTCTAATATGGAGTCCATTAGCCCAATATTCAACTATCACACAATTGACAGTTCTAGTCCTTTAAGTTTAATTAATGTCTTTTAGCCACAAACTTAATTCTTATTAATTATTCAATAATATTAATTAAACAATATCATTTATCCTTTAATATATTATTCTCATAATATATTAATAAATCATAATTAATCCTTTCTCTCCATAATTCATCCTATCAAGTTGCTTTGGTGAAGGCAACCCAAAAGGACCATGCACCATCGGCTCAAGTACATACCAAAATAGTTATGGACTTAGACACTAATCCAACAGTATAGATCTCATCAGTGCCTGCATGAAGAATGAAGAATTCTGGGCACTATGTTTAGCAAATCCAATATCTTTGTGATTAGGATCTTATCTTGTAAAGTTTTGTTTAAATCCTTTATTTGTAAGCATTTCCATGTTTTTCATAATTCATAGTGGATATGTAGTGCTAGGTTCACTGTAAAATTTATGACCGTGTGCAATCTCTATTTGTGAGAGCTATTAATCAAAATTGGTTTTTGATTATTCTCGTTCTTTATTTCTTGATTTTAATCTTTAAAATCCTTCAATTGGTATAAGAGCAAGTTCGTTGACTACTTCAAGCAATGTCTACCTCTCCAGGTTTTTAAAACCAACCTCTGGATATACATCTTCATACAAAATTCCTCTTTTTGATGTAAAAATTTTCATTATGAAGAAAATCAAGGCCATGGTTATCCTCAAAACCATGGACTATAACATGTTGGACATCATCAAAAAGGGCACGTTTATTGCAGTTTTTGCTTGGACAAAATATGTTGTTCCTGGTGAACCAAAAAGAACTCCCACTCATGCATTCACTGAAGATGACCATAAGCTTTGTCAATCTTGATGTGTGTGCCCATGCTTCCATCGGCAATGCATTGCCGTATGAGATCTATCTTGTTGTTCAAAATTGCATATTTGCAAAAGAGATAATGGATACACTGACTGTTGCTTCTAAAGGAACTATAGAGTTTGTTTGGAAATATGAGCAACCATGAAGAATCCAATATTGTGCGCAAGAAGATCATGAAGGACATATTTAAAGACAAAGCCTCTGCCCTAATGTCAAAGAAATCAATCTTTACTCCTGACGGTGACAACGATAAGATTGATCATGCCAATTTTGTGGATGAGTACTTTTCTGAATTAGCCTCAAGTGTTTCCATGATTGTCAAGTACTTTGGGAAGTTTAAAAAAGGAAATAAGTTTAGCAGATCAAGGAAATCCAAGTTTGGTTTATCAGGTTCAAGAAAATTTCATGCTGGTAGTTCGAGAAAGTTATTGCTGAAAAGAATGTTATCGAGGCGTAAATCTCTTTGCAAGGGACTGCAAGATGAAGAAAATTAACTCAAAGGAAAAGTCATATGAGTTAAAAATACAAAAGGTTGGTTGCATCTCTCAATAAGAAAAATTTGGGTTCCAAGGTTTTGTTAGGTGAAGAGGAAGAATTGGTCGGATTAGAGGAATCCTCTGATGAAGTAGTCAAGGGAAAGGATGCATGTATAATGGCAACCACTGATGTGTCATTCACTGAAAATCTAGCAGCAACTCCAATACTTTTAAAGATGACATATCTAAAGTTAACATGGACTACATTAATCAGAGTTGGGACTCTTAATCCTTGTATCAGTTTAAGAACTTTGTAACATGTTCTGATAATGAAAAATTACCATGTTTGAGTATTTGCGTCTTGATATTTCAAAATCTAATAAGGAGAAGCTTAAACTAATAAATAAACTCAATTGTTTGAATTTTGATCTTTTACTTTGTGAGAAGTCTCTTTCACTAATGAGCTCTAAACTCAAAGAATTATCTCTCATTAATCATGAACTCATTAGTGACGAATACATTTCTCAAAAGGTTTCTAAAAATTGCCAAACAATTATTAATAATTACGCTCATTCTCATGTTAAGACCACTAACATTGTAAATGATCAATTTCCTCATCAGTGTGAAAAGATAATTGGTGGTAAAATTCAAGAAGTTGTTAAAATTAGTGAACAATTTGAATCAAAACATTGTTTTCCAACTGCAAAAGAACTTGTTCATGAATTTAAAACAAAATTTGTTAGGAGTGGCTTTGTTAATCATCAATACCTAATAGAGAAACATTGTGTCACTAACACTTATGGTGTCACTACTTGTGTCACTCCCTTAACTTCAATTGATCCTTCAATTCAAACCCCTGATCACAAGTATGTATGCCCTAGTAATGACGAAATTCATGTTGTTGATAATTCTATTCTCGAATTTCCTGAATGTACCACCAATGATTATGACACTGAATTCAGCTCAGTGAGTTTTGAGGCTGATGACTCCAATTTCTCTTCATCATGGAATCATGACACAAGTTCCTTATCTAGCATCATTAATTGTAACTCACTTCACAATATTTTGATTTGAAATAAAAATAGATCAAAAAGAACAACTCTTTAAATTTTCTCCCAACTGAATCTTATAAAAATTTTGATGATGCTAAATTATCCGTTGTTAAACCCGTTACAAATTGGGTTCATAAAGTTCTCTAATTATTTTGTTAGTACTACAGGGTTAAGAGCATATTTTGGTATCTTGACAATGGATGCTCTAGGAATATGACATGATTTAAGTCTATCCTGGAAGACTATGTCAAGAAAGATAGCCATGTAGTCACCTATAGAGACAATGGAAACTGACATAACAAGGGATATGGCACCATCAAATGAAAATATGTCCAATTTTCAAATGTTTCATATGTTAAGGGCATTAAGCGTAACCTCATTTCCATTAGTCGGTCGCATGACATTAATTATGACGTGCATTTAAACAAGAAGAAATCTAGAGTGATTGATTTAAAAAATATCTTTGTTCTCAGTACTAATCGACACAATGATATACACATCTTGGACATGTTTTCTACTAACAATCTCATCTAAATTGGTTGTGGCACAAGTGACTTTCTCATATGAACCTCAAGTCAGTTTCTAAGTTAAAAAAATGATCAATTAGTATGAGGGATTCCTAAGTTGAGATTTGTTAAAGATAAACTTTGCTCAGCGTGTGAGAAGTGCAAGAAAACCAAGTCATCGTTCAAACCGGAAAATTATATCTACTCTATTCAGTCTTCTTTACATGGAGTTATTTGGACATGTCCTTGTTGCCTATCATGCTGGTAAAGATGTTCGTTGGTTATTGTTGATGTGTACTTGGGTTTTACCTGAGTTGTCTTTCTATGTGACAAGAATGATGTTGCGGATGCAATAATCTCTTTAGTTAAACAATGGGAGATTTAATTTCATCTTAAAGTAAAGCGGTTTCAGAGTGATCATGGTACGGAGTTTAGAAATCATTCACTAAAGTTTTTATGACAAAAATGTTATTACGCAGAACTTCTCAGCTATTCATACACCTGAGCAAAATGATGTCGCTAAAAGAAGGAATAGAACACTAATTGAAGTTGGTTGAACAATAGTTGTTGAGATTGGTCTTCCTCTACCCTTTTAGGTTGAAGCTGTAAATATTGCATGCTACACTCAAAATTGATCGATGATTATGAGGCATCATGGAAAGACATCATACGAGGTATTAACAGGTAGAAAGCTTAATATTTCATATTTTCATGTTTTTGGATGTCTATGTTTTATTCTTAATCATAGGGATCCTCTGTTAATGCTCGAAGCAAAATATAATATAGGAATCATCTTGGGATATTCTACAATCTCAGAATCATTCAAGGTGATTAATCTAAGAAGACAAGTGGTAGAAGAATCAATTCATGTGAAATTCGATGAAGAATCTTATTCAAAAGACATCATTGATCATTCTTCATCAATTCTTAATGAACTAATTTCTTTCACACCTATTGAATCAACTTAAGAAGTCTCCCCATGTGTTCCATCTATCCCCGTTTCAAACTCATTAATAGAAGATGTTCATGACCCTGAAGACATCTTTATGTCTGAAACTCCACGTGATCCAATCAATTCTTCCATTGTTGAAAGTTCATCAGTGGCTAACTCCTCAAACTTTCATAGTGTCGGAGATCATTTTACATGTCAGTTATTGGAGACATCAATGATAGAGTTTGAACTCTTCAATAGGAAACGAGTAACTTATGCATGCTTGTCAACTTATTTTCAATTATAGAGACTAAGAAGGTTGGTGATGCACTTAAAGATGCTGACTAGATTAATGCAATGCAAGATTGACTAAATGAATTTAAAAGACAAAATGTTTGGACACTGGCTCCCCGTCCAAAAGACAAGACAATTGTTGGCACATGTTGGGTGGTTTGAAACAAAGTGGATTAAGATGGAATTATGACTAGAAAAAAGGCAAGACTTGTAGCTCAAAGGTTTACTCAATTTCCGGGTTTGGATTACGATGAAACTTCTGCCCAGGTAGTTTGATTGGAAGTTATCAGGATTTTTCTAGCTTATGCTTCGTTCGTGAACCTTAAAGTTTTTCAGATGGATGTGAAGACTGCCTTTCTTCGTAGGGATCTTGAGCAAAATGTTTTTCTCATGAAACCCCCTGGTTTCAAAAGTGAACAATTCTCTAATCATGTTTACAAATTGGATAAAGTTGTGTATGGACTTAAGCAAGCTCCAAGTACATGGTATGATAAACTCACTGTATATCTTTGTTAGAATGGTTATAAGCATGGATTAATAGATAACACCATGTTCATCAAGAAATCATGGTCTGATATTATACTAGCTCAAGTGTATTTCAGTGACATAATTTTTGGGTGAACCAATGAAGTATTGAGCAATGCGTTTGCTGAAATCATGTTGAAGAAATTTCAAATGAGCATGAAGGGTGAATTGTCGTTCTTCTTGGGTATTCAAGTCAAGCAACTGTCCAAGGTAATTTTCATTAGTCAAAACAAATACATTGTTGATTGTTGAATAAGTTTTCATCCGTTGATTTCAAACCAACCAAGATCCCAATGTCTCTTTCACTTAAGATATCTGTTGACCTATCAGGTACTGATGTTTATCCTACATTGTATAGAGGAATAACTGGATCCTTGTTGTATCTCACTGCAAGTCATGTTGATATCATGTTTATAACCAACATGTGTGCTCGCTTTGAAGAAAATCCCAAATAATCACATCTTCTTGATGTAAAATGAGTTTTTGGTTATCTTAAGCACACAACCAATATTGATCTTTGGTATCCTAGTGACTATGTGTTTAATTTAGTTGGTTATACTGACTCGGATTATGCAGGTTGTTACTTAGATAGAAAAAGTACATTTAGAGGGTGCCAACTATTAGGAAACAAACTAATAAGTTAGTCCAACAAGAAATAATCATCAATGGCATGCTCAACCGTTGAAGTTGAATATGTTGCTACTGGAAGATGTTGTGCTCAAATTCTATGGATCCAAAATCAACTTATTGATTATGGTTTCAAGTTCTTTAAGACTCTCATTTTCCATAACAACAGCAGTGTCATTCGAAGACAAGCCATATCGAGATAATACATCACTTCATCAGGGATAGCGTGCATAAAGGAAAGATTAACTTGATGTATATTCTAACTACAAATCAACTCAGTGATATTTTCACTAATCCCTTCGATGAACTAAAGATATTATTTCTTAATGGCGAATAGAGCATGCTCTCAATGTCCTAAGGGCATACTCTCAATGTACCCAGGTTTTCTTTTTTAAGTTTAAGTGTATTGTTCATGTGTGTTTTCTCTTAAAGAATGTGTTTAATGTTTATTTTTCTTATATATATATATATATATATATATATATATATATATATATATATATATATAAGATTTCAAAAATTCAAAAATAAATCTTTTATTCAGTTTCTTCTAAGTATATTACAAAGTTTTTTTTTTATAATTTTAATGAGCATGTGGAGCACTAGTCCACTCTTGATAAATACAAAACATCTTTCTAATATAAAAGAAAAAATTGTTTGATGCATCATAAAAAACCACACACGTGTTTCCTCTCTTCTCCACAAGCCTTCCTAAACACTATTTGTTGCTATACATTGTATCCACCACACCTCCTTCTTTCAAGATGGCCATTACTTATGGTGGAAATGAACTAAGCGGATATCGATGTGCTATGTATTGCATAATTTTTCATACTTGTTGACAAGATTGCCAAATGTCACCACATACTTTTATTCCTCAATTCTTGATACTATTCCTGAGTAGTAAGATCCCTTGTACCCTTGCTCTTTTATCACCACAACTTTATCTTCGACCTAGAATACCATTCTTTTGCTTTAGAAAATAATGAAATGACTATGTATAAAGATGCATGTTTCATCCTTTCATAAGAAAACAGAAGTTAAATCGTCTTTGTATTTTCAAAATTGTATTAATTTCTATAAAAAGTGTTTCGCAGGAATGTAACGCCTCATTCCTGGTACACATTTATTTGTAAATTGTTTATTTTTTTAGAGGTACTCGACGAGTTGCACCCTATTTAAGCCCTCAACTCGGCTAGTAGGCCTGCCAGAATGAAACCCTAATTTCGGGGTTTTACACCCTATTTCAACAACTTAATCCCCACCTTATGACCTCATTTCCAGTCTCTAAGTCCAAAAACCTAATACACGAAACCCTAGAGCATTTTGTGAGTGTGTGAGCCATTCTTGAGTGACTTTGTGTGTTCTTGAATCTTGAAGAAGAAGAAGAAGGAGCTAGAAGGTTCAAGGAGAAGATAGTAGATCTAGGGATTTCATTCCATCCTCATCACTTGCTGGTAATCAAGTCTCTAACTTGATCATTCATTCATTAGATCTACTTAATTCTATTTTTATGAGGGTTTTGGTTCAAGAACTTTGGTCGTTGGGATTTGGACGTCCCAAGTGACTTACATTTTAGATCTAGAATCTAGAAGGGGTTCCATGGCATAAAGGTGCAAACTTGATGACCATGGAGTCCCCATGCAAGCTTAAAAACATCATTATGGCCTTTTTAGCCCTAAAAGGCCATGCATGGAAGGAAAACTAGGAACTTTACATGTCCAACTAATGTCCAAGGCCTAGATCTATTATAATGCTCTTTGGTTTAGAGTATTATGGCTTGTGGACCAAGATCTATTTTCTAGAGAGTTAGAGTTTGAGCTAAACCCATTAAGAAGGATTAATAGCGGGTAAAGTTAGAAACTTTACGCTTAAAAGTGTATTCCCAGTGTGTAGATGAAGTATGGAGTTTGGATCTGAAAGGTAGGAGCTTAATCCATTGAGATGGGTTAATCAGACAGAGAAACTCGATGTGTTGGTGAAGGGAATCGACGAGTTGATACAGTATTTTCTTATGATTATTTGAGATACATTACATATGTTCTTTTTTTGAGATAACAAATGGTATCTATGGTTTTTATAAATAATCAAAACGAAAATTTTGGATTGTATTTTCGGGATGTTTCAAGTTGGTATCAGAGCCTTGGTTTGAGGGACTCGGGCACACTCTCGGGTGTGTCTAAACTCAAACTAAGGAATTACTATAAAAACTTTTCAAAAGAAAATCATTTTTGTTATAAAAAGAACTTTGTAAAGAGAAAATAATTTTGAAAAGAGAAAAGGGTGTGGTACATGCAATCAGCCGAGCTCAAGTAAGTACTCCCAAATTACCCATACAAGTTTATGTTATGATATGTTTATGAGAACTGCATGCTAGATTAGGACTAAGGATCTAGGAAGGATGCCTTATGTGCCTATTATATGTGTATGAGCTTATGAACTGCATGCTAGAACATATTAGTCAGTGATATGATGGCCTGATTAGAATATGCTTGATTAGGTTTACTCAATGCTTGAATGCTGCTTGCTTTGTGCTTTTAGTAGTTCTAGTTGTCTTTTACTAACTAGTAAACGAATATGTTAAGGTACATATTGCAAGGACTAAATAATTTCAGAAGGTTAGGTCTAGCTCTATTTCTTAGCTCTTGTTTGAGTCCAACCGTTGTAGGGTAGGATCTCTCATTCGAAGAATTATCTAGTCTTAGTGATATGTAATGTTATTCGCGAGCTAGTTAGGGGGAGATATCAGGGACTTCTTATGCAAGTGATAGCGGAGAGTGGGATGGTGATTACCGTAGGGCAAGCCTAGGATGAGGGTAGCGCGTGAAGCATTAGTAGTAGAAGGGACTTAGTGAAGTCAAGGCAGTTCTTGAGGAAAGTACATATAGATGGTACTACTGAAAATAGAGGATTCGTACTCGAGTCAAGGAAGGCTGAGATGAATCCAAGGACCTTGTAGTATATGTGATCCTTTGAGATACGATTAGCATCCTGATATTTATTATGATGTGTTTTTTAGAATGGTGGTTTTACGCACTAGACCTGTCGGCAGTTCAGGCGCCAGTGAAGGATCAGGCTTGGGTTCAGGATCCGGGCAGCTAGACAACTGGACTAGGGAGTTTATCTCCTCTGAGATGACATGTAGTATCTTGGATCAGACTCCTGTGATCTTGGGCACGATTAAGGAGGGTATATTGGAGCTTCTATATGAGAGATTGAGTGCTTTCCGCACCGAGGTGGCGGCCATGATGGGGTCGCGCACACTGACATTCAGGGAGTTCAGAGGTTGTGGAGCTCCCGGCTACCATGGGGTTTAGGACCCCATTGCAAGCACTAGATGGTTGGTGGATGTTGCCAATGCATTACGCACTAGCAGATGTCCCGAGGGGGGCAAGGTTCGACTTGCGTCCTGTCTTCCAATGGACAGGGCACGTGATTAGTGGGAGGAGGTCGGACGAGCCATTGGTGATGATGCATCTCTTGATGCTATGAATTAGAGCGACTTCTGGGTTAGGTTCAGAGCCAAGTTTGCACTTGTGATAGAGGTGCAACATCTTGATAGGGAGTTCCAGGATCTCTAGAAAACGATTGAGATAGTGGCGGAGATTACCGCCAAGTTTAGGGAGAGGGCCTTTCTCGTTCTGTAGTATGTGGCGAACGAGGAGATGAAAAAGTCCTGATATTATGAGATGTTGAGGAGTGACATTCGGCAGTTTGTGAGCCGCTCCAACTGCAAGACGCTGGAGGATATAATTGCTAGGGCACGTGAGAGAGAAAGAGAGAGAGATTGAATTTGAGATGGAGAGGAAGAGGAAGTCAGATTCGGTGTCTGGCATGGAGGGCTCAGGCAAAAAGCCCAACGTAGATTCCCGAGGAAAGGGCCAGTAGGGTCGCGGCCGCTGCGGAAAGTGTGGCAGGGGGCACGATAGGCCGTGTACGACATGTAGTTCGGGTTGCTTTAAGTGCGGCCGAACTGGTCATGTGAGCAGGGATTGTACAACTATCACCACCACGATGACAGTATTTGATTTTATTTGCTTCCAGTACAATCAGAGGGGCCACAAATGTCTGAGCTTGGCAACAGCAGGACAGGTGGCGGCACCCGCTCCTTCTACATTGAGGATTACAAATGGTCGACAGGGCCGTGCAGAGGCGCCAGTGGCAAAGAGTAGACCCTTCCAGTTTATAGCAGAGGAGGCACGTGTAGCTCCTGATGTCGTTACAAGTATGTATCTTATCCTTATCTCTTTATTTATATTGATTATTGCTTATGTTTATGTGTTTTGTTATAGGATCGTTCCTTGTGAACGGTATATCTGCTCTAGTATTGTTTAATTCGGGGGCTACCTGATCTTTCGTGTCGCTCGTACTCAGGAAGAGGTTCGTAGGAGCTCCAGGGGATCTGGATTGCCCACTTGATGTGGAGATTGCAGATGACAGGACTGTTAGGGTTGCGAGGGTTTAGAGGGGATGTACACTAGAGTTATTCGATGAGCAGTTTTCAGTAGATTTGGTTCCTATTCCCTTGCGAGTGAACAAGGTCATCGTGGGTATGGATTGGTTGATCCCCAAAGGGATAGTGATTGACTGTGAGCAACACCTAGTGAGGGTTCACACTCCTAGTGGGGGGTAGTGATTCAGGGCGAAAGGCCGTAGGGTGGACTGACCCTATGTTCAGTAGCGAGGGTGATGCGCTTGTGCGGGTTGCGTCACCTATGTCATGGATACTCGGAATAAGGGTAAGGCGACAGTTGATGATGTACCGGTAGTGCGAGAGTACCCGGACGTATTCCCAGAGGATTTACCAGGGGTACCTATGGCGAGACAAGTTGAGTTTAGGATCGACCTAGTCCCTGGTGCGGTTCCGATAGCCAAAGCACCATATCGGTTGGCTCCTCCCGAGATGCAGGAGTTGTCTACGCAGCTGCAAGAGGTGCTAGACAAAGGATTTATCAGGCCGAGCAATTCGCCATGGGCAGCCCCGATCCTGTTTGTAAAGAAGAAGAACGGGTCACATCGCATGTGTATAGACTACCGGGAGCTGAATAAGGTAACAGTGAAGAACTGTTATCCCCTCCCGAGGATTGATGGTTTGTTTGACCGGCTACAGGGTGCATCTTGGTTCTCCAAGATTGACCAATGGTTAGGTTATCACCAGATGTGATTCAGGGATGAAGATGTGCAGAAGACTGCTTTTAGGACTCGCTAGGGCCACTATGAGTTTGTGGTGATGTCGTTTGGGCTCACCAATGCTCCAGCCACGTTCATTGACCTCATGAACCACATTTGCAAACCAATGCTAGATCGGTCCGTGATAATTTTCATCGATGATATCTTAGTCTATTCCAAGACTCAGGAGCAACATGAGGAGCACCTGAGGGAGGTGCTAGAGATACTAAGGAGGGAGTGACTTTTTGCAAAGGTCTCCAAATGCGAGTTCTGGTTGCGCGAGGTGAAATTTATTGGGCACCTTCTCAACCAGAAGGGCATTCTGGTCGATCCGGCCAAGATAGAGGTCGTGATGCAGTGGGAGATTTTGAGGTCTCCAACTAAGATTCAGAGTTTCCTTGGTCTAGCGGGTTATTACCGGAGATTTATTCAGGACTTCTCCAAGATCATTGTTCTGTTGACCCGACTGACCAAGAAGTCGGTGACCTTCTGCTGGGGGCCTGAGCAGCAGGTAACCTTCGAGACTCTCTGATAGCGGTTATGCGAGGCACCGATTCTGACTTTATTGGAGGGCATTGATAACTTCGTGGTGTAATGTGACGCTTCTATCACAGGCATGGGTGCAGTGTTGATGCAGCGGGGTCACATGATAATTTATGCTTCTAGGCAATTAAAGCCTCACAAGGCTAACTATCTGACACATGATTTAGAGCTATGGGCTATGGTTTGTGCCCTCAAGATTTCATGGCATTACCTCTATGGGGTCCGTTGTACCATATACACAGACCACAAGAGTTTGAGGTACCTCATGGATCAGCCGAATCTGAACATAAGGCGGCGTCAGTGGTTAAATGTGGTGAAGGACTACGATTGTAAGATCCTTTACCACCTGGGCAAGGCCAACGTGGTGGCTAATGCCCTGAGCCGCAAGGCATTAGCGGATCCGATTCGAAACATCTATCTGAGGATGACAGTGATTACCCCTTTGTTGGAGCAGATCAGAGAGGCGCATGTTGAGCGTTTGAAGGAGGAGCGTCGGAAGTGCGAGCGGATCATAGGCCAGGTGGCCTCCTTTGATTATGACATATATGGGTTGTTGACCCTGAATGGGAGGGTTTGGGTACTGTACTGGGGCGAAGTATGACATATTCTGATGGATGAGGTCCACAAGTCCAGGTTTTCCATCCATCCAGGGGCGACGAAGATATACAGAGATCTTCGTCCTGATTATTGGTGGCCTTACATGAAGCGGGATGTAGCCTGGTACGTTGAGAAATGCCTGAACTGCAGGAAGGTCAAGGCAGAGCACTAGAGGCCTCATGGAAAGACACAGTTGTTAGATATTCCTGTGTGGAAGTGGGCAGACATTACTATGAATTTTATTACTAAACTTCCTAGGACCGCACGTGGAGTTGATTCGGTATGCGTCATCGTGGATTGGTTGACCAAGAGTGCTCATTTTATCTTGATGCTGGAGAGCATTTTGGCCGAGAAGCTGGTCGAGATTTATGTGCGAGAGGTAGTGGCATGACATGGAGTTCCTGTCTCGGTGGTGTCAGACCGAGATGTCCGTTTCACTTCCCGATTTTTGAAGCGGTTTCACGACAAGATGAGTACTCGTCTCCACTTCAGCACCGCTTTCCACCCCCAGACGGAAGGACAGAGTGAGAGGAAGATTCAGACTCTCGAGGACATGCTTCGTGCATGTGTTTTGGATTTCGGTGGCAGTTGGGATACGAATCTTCCGTTAGCAGAATTTTTGTATAACAACAGCTACCATGCCAGCATAGACCAACCTCCCATCGAGATACTCTACGGGAGGAAGTGTAGGACCCCAATATGTTGGGGCGAGGTTGGTCAGATGGTCATGGGGAGTACTGAGGTAGTACTCAAGACCACAAATTGGATCCAACAGATCCGGAGCAGGCTCCAGACTGCTCAGAGTCGGCAGAAGAGCTACGTTAACAAGCGGCGATCAAACTTGGAGTTTCAGGTGGGCGACATGGTCCTCCTGAAGGTGTCACCTTAGAAAGGTGTCACCCGGTTTCGGAATCGGGGAAAGCTAGGCCCCAGGTATATTGGCCCCTTCAGGGTCATAGCCCAGTTGGGCAAGGTGGTGTACCAATTGGATCTTCAAGCAGAGCTCAGCCAGATCCACAACACTTTCCATGTTTCCCAACTACGGAAGTACTTAGTGGATGACTCAGCAGTTGTGCCCCTCGAGGACATTTAGGTTGATGACATCCTGAACTACATCGACAGACCAGTGGCTATTCCTAATAGGAAGACGAAGGAGCTGAGGAACAAAAGGGTTGAGCTGATGGAGGTGCAGTGCCAGCACCACAGGGGTTCAGAGTGGACTTGGGATCCCGAGGAGGAAATGAGGGAGCGCTACCCGAAGTTGTTTCCAGATGCAGTAGACTTCGTGGACGAAGTGTAAGTCAAGTGGGGGAGAATTGTAACACCTCATTCCTGGTACACATTTATTTGTAAATTGTTTATTTCTGTAGAGCTACTCAACGAGTTGGGAGCCCCAGACTCGTCGAGTAGAAGCGAGAGTGGACGCGGGTTTTAAGCCATCTACTCGACGAGTTGAGAGCCCTCAATTGGGCGAATAGGCCTGCCATAATGAAACCCTAATTTTAGGGTTTTTCACCCTATTTAAGCAACTTAATCCCTACCTTATGGCCTCATTTCCAGCCTCCAAGTCCCAAACCCTAATCCACGAAAACCAAGAGCATTTTGTGAGTGTGTGAGCCATTCTTAAGTGATTTTATATGTTCTTGAAGCTAGAAGAAGAAGAAGGAGCTAGAAGGTTCAAGGAGAAGATAGTAGATCCAGGGATTTCCTTCCATCCTCATCACTTTCTGGTAATCAAGTCTCTAACTTGATCATTCATTAATTAGATCACTTTCTGGTAATCAAGTCTCTAACTTGATCATTCATTCATTAGATCTACTTACTTCCATTTTTATGAGGGTTTTGGCTCAAGAACTTTGGTCCTTGGGATTTGGACGTCCCAAGTGACTTAAATTTCAGATCTGGAATCTAGAAGGGGTTCCATGGCATAAAGGTGCAAAATTGATGACCATGGAATCCCCATACAAGCTTAAAAATTATGGCCTTTTTAGCCTTAAAAGGCCATTCATGGAAGGAAATCTAGGAAATTTACGTGTCCAACTGATGTTCAAGGCCTAGATCTATTATAATGTGCTTTGGTTTAGAGTATTATGGCTCGTGGACCAAGATCTATGCTCTAGAGAGTTAGGGTTTGAGCTAAACCCATTAAGAAGGACTAATAGCGGGTAAAGTTGGAAACTTTACCCTTAAAAAGTGTATTCCCAGGGTGTAGATGAAGTATGGAGTTTGGATCTGAAAGGTAGGAGCTTAATCCGTTGAGATGGCTCAATCAGATAGAGAAACTTGGCGAGTCCTTGGAGGGACTCGACGAGTTGAGTTGGTTTGTCCCGTTTTAGCTTAAGGTAGAACTCGACGAGTTGATTTAGTAGATCGCGACTATGAGTAGCTTGGGAACTCGACGAGTCAGGGGGAGACTCGACGAGTTAATGAAGCAACTCGACGAGTTGGGTCAACCAGAAGGTTGACTTTGACCAAAGCTTTGACTTTGACCATGGGTAAAATGGTCATTTTACCCTTAGAAGGATTTTCAGTTTTTAACCAAGTGTACCTTGTAAATTTATAGTCGGGGAGTCGTTGGAGCAGCCATCAGAGATTCCTCACTTGAGATTTTAGCAGCCAGCTTGAGAGGTGAGTTTGCTTCCGTAGGAATGGGTCAAAGGCACCAAGGCCAACCTGTAAATGTAATATGTTAGTAGCTGAGTGTGGGCGGTACCCAAATTTCATAGCAGTCGAGTGTGGCTGGGGCCCCAATCTCGTAGTATTATTTGAGTATAGTTATGTGATTGTTGTTGGATAAGGTGTCTAAGTCCATAACTATTTTGGGCTTGTACTTGACCCGACCCGGCATGGTCCATTTGGGTTGCATGGCACCATGCAATTGGATAAACTAAACGAGAGAAATAACACTTAAAGATTATTAATATATTATAAGTTCTAATATATTAATAATATTATTTGATTAGTTTGATCAAGAATTAATTTAGAATTAATTAAGTGATCAAAGGATAACTAATTAAATATATGGGTTGATTATGTAAATCATCCATATCTTGTATAGTGGGCTAAGAGGCTCCATGGATTATCAAGTTGGGTTCTACCCATAGGATGCTCCATGGATGCTCCATGGGAGTTACAAACCCATGGGTCATGGAAATGAAGAGTCATGACACATTAGGGTTTACATGGTGTAACCCTAGATGTGCCAACACTATATAAGAGTCCCATTCTCCACAAAATTGGCTACACAAGTTGAACACTAAGAAACTAGAGGGCTTGGCCGATTTTGAGAAGTGTGTGTTATCTCAAGAGTCTTTCCAAGAGCATTTGGTGTTGTGTGAAGCATTTGAGGCATCACACTTAGGGTGCTAGGCTCACAAGGTTTCAAGGAACACAAGCAACAACAAGGTAAGTTATTCTATCTATGATTCAAGTTAAAATTGTTCCCCATGTATGCTAGATAGGAATATAACCTTGGAATTCAACTTTGCATGATAATTAGACAAACATAGATCCAAGGTTATTAGGGTTGCATGTACACTTAGGAAGTGTTAGAATGCTCAAAACCCATCAATTGTTTGATAGGAATAGATATACTTGTTATCTGTGTGGTACTTGTATGCAAGTCAGTAGCGGAGTGTGGGCAGAGCCCAAATCTCCTAGACAGCAGAGTGTGGGCGGGGCCCGAATCTCCATGAGAGTGGGCGGGACCTGTATCTCTTAGTTGCATGTATGTTTATGGCATATGGTAATTTGGGAAGACTCGCTAAGCTTCGTGCTTACAGTTTTCATTTTTGGTTTCAGGTACTTCCGGTAGCAAGGGGAAGAGCTCGGGATGATTGCAGTGCACACACTATTGTTTCGGCCTGGGATGTTTAGACTCTAATATTTGGCACATGATTTTGATACAGTATTTTATTATGATGATTGAGATACATTACTTATGTTCTTTCTTTGAGATGACAAATGGTATCTATGGTTTTCATAAATAATCAAAACGAAATTTTTGGACTGTATTTTGGAATGTTTCAAGGAAGATTATGTCATTATTCACTTTTCTTCTCCAAGTAGATAACCTCTAAAATGACTCTTATAATATAATTACAATTTGATGGTAATCTTATCAAGACCAAGGTTGTAACTTTGAAAATTATTGTCCTTAGAAGCATTCTATTGAATTTTTTTAAATCACGCTAAGTATCTCATCAATTCGATCATCTACTAAGATTACATTGAGTTACTCACTCACCCTGACTGCATAGAAGTGTCTAATCCTTCTGCGTGAGACTGCTTATTCCTTATAAAAATAACATATATGGTGTGGGTGTTTGTTTTTATGTTCATTCTCTTTCCAGTCCTTGTCATTGGAATCATGTTGGCATATGCATCAAGTCTCATGTTTTGTTGAAACATCGATCATAATGCTATGGCTAACATTGATTGCACTATCGATCAGTTGAGGGAAACTTTTATGGGCCTCTAAAGATAAGGGTAACTTGTAACCTTGACCCTGTCTATTAAAACCATAGTGTAACAAACAAGAAAATTAGGTCATCATTCACCAGTCTCAGTCACCCTCCACACCCCTTGTAGTAGACCTAATGTATTGTACTCCATCCTTTTAAAGAAAATGAAGTTTTCATAATTAGAATTGCATACGAAATACCGTTTTTCTCCATTGAATGTTGGTCGCAAATAAACAAAGCTCTATTCACAATATATAAGTATTTTATTAATGTATTTAAAATAAGATCTATGTGTTAAGTATACTTACAAACAAATAAAACTCTAAATAGATAGAGCATATAAATACGATTTCGTAGATCTAAAGAACGTCGAAAACGGAGATCGTACACGAAAGTTACACCCTTTTAAAAGCAATTTACTTAGATAACTGAGTTTTTCGTAAACGAACGTTGAATCGATTCATTGGTTTAGATACTCATCTCATTAACTATTTCTGAGCATGTATTTGGACTCATACTATGTCACACCCCAAAACCGGAACGACGGAAACGTTCGGGGGCGGAGGACGTCATGTACAGTATCACAACAAAGCATAATAGTAAACAAGCAACAACATCATCCATTGCATTAATAATATAATTTAATACAAGTGTGTTCTGTGAAGTTTACAACACACCAAAAATGTAAATCAAAATAAGAGATGAGTCCTGAACAAGCTCCATCTTCTCAAAACATGGCATCGGTACCTCTCTACTGATGACCTGAGAATACAAGTTATTTTGAAAGAGTTGATCAACTTTAAAGCTGGTGAGTTCATAAGCACTTTAGTGTAATCGTTTGTATTAAAATGTTTGTAAGTGTTTGATGTATAAGTTTGTAAATGTTTGTATCTCCTTGAAAATCCTATATTTTCTACTAAACGTAGCCTTCTACCAAGGCATCAAATGTTCTGTATGTTTGTTTCTTCTAAAAGTGTGTATTTTCCCAAGTGTGACTATCATTAACCAAAAATATAGTTTTTACATTATCGTTTATGTGAGAAGATCACAATGTGAATGCAATGGGAAAATAATAAAGTATTGTAGTGTTGTATTATGGTAACTACTGTTGTACTAACTACCTTAAACCGGTTGTTAATTAAGGTATAATGTGATATGATTGCACCATACTATCGACTAAAAACACAACGATGAAAGACGTCAGAAGAAATGACATTTGGCACCCGTAGACTTGCAAGTCCCACTGTAGTGAATAGCAAGGTGTAGGATAGTCAATCCAGTATAGATCTATAGACAAATTCACGCTCTCCCTCCAGGAGACTCTGGATACAAAACGACCATGGTAGTGATGCCATGCCCCGAAACCGTGGCTCACATTTATGCTATAGTATTCTTGTATATGTATTGTATGTACTAGTGTAATGTATTTTCTCTTTGTCTAGTATGTAGTATGTTCTCTTTGTTTCTCATCATAGTATGTTCTCTTGTATAGTGTATAGTATGTATTGTTTCTCGGTATAGTATTGTCTATCTGTTTCTCGTTATAGTATTTTCTATCTGTTTCTCGTTATAGTATGTATTGACTCATGTATGAACTGACTCTTTGTATGTTTCATTGTACTAGAAATAGTGAATAGTGACTTCCTAAACTATACCTATTATAGTTTATAAGTAGAGTTGTTTATATAACTGAGTGTATTGAACTGAGACAAAAGCTTTTATGTCTTATACATATACATAATATATAACTAAGGATCAAACGACATTCAGACAAACAACAGGGTACTCTAAGTCCACAACCAAACAAGGAACAGGAAATAAAGTGAGTTATCAGTCCTAAGTCCTTCCAACCTTACTTATATAACTATATATGCATTAGACATGGTTTTGACAATATATAAGTTTCAAAGAGTATAAAGAAAAGGTTTGGCATGTAAGAACAAGTTTGATAAGAGTTTAACATGTAAAAGAGTTTGATAAACATTTTGAAGTAGTTTGTATGATAAAACAGCTAAAAGTATAGCAAATCCATTTGTTTGATAGTTATTAATCACATGTGATTGATATAATAACTATAATGTTTCAACTTGTATCCCCCCATAAATCATTTAAAATTTAGATTAAGGGGTATGAACTCACCTGTAGTGAGGGGTTTGGATGAACAAGTGGTATTGGATGCTAAGTGCCAAATCAAGACTTGAGCACACACATGGATCCTATTTATCATATAATGATACATATAAGCATCTAATTAGTGTTTTAAACAACTAATTATGCAAGTAAAGATACCCTAGGACATGGAAAACACTTTGATTCAAGTTCTAGAAGTACAAAGGGTTGCATCTAAGGGTTGTAGGGCCTAACATAGGAGTTTACGGCCCAAATGGTAATCCCCCATGAGTTTACGGCCCATGGGTTTACGGCCCAATGAGTTTGTGGCCGTAAACTCATGGTAACTTATACCTTTTTATGTGTTAAGGTCCTATGGTATTATTTGAAGTGTTCTAGACTTAGTTCCAAGGCTTAGGAAGGAGTTGTGGCGACATTGTACCACTAATTAGGGTTTACGGCCCAAAGAGATTGCCTTGGTCGTAAACACCTTTTGTTCTTGAGTTCTTGATGTTTTCAAGTCCTTAATTCAACATCCTAACTAATTAACATGTATACTAGGTAGGAACTTACAATTTTAAGGCAAAAGGAGGTTGTTTTCGGCCCAAAACACCTAAGTGTTCTTGCTGTTCTTGAAGAAATGAAGAACACTTGAAGATTTATCCAAATGAAGAGATTTCATGGATGAAATCATGTACAATCACTAGATATAGAAGGATATCAACAAATCAAAAGGAAGAAACACTTACAATCTTGAAGATCTAAAAGAAAAGTCGGATGGTACTTGAGACAGAATGAGTTCTTTGGCTTGAAATGGTAAAAGTGAATAAAAATGACTAAGTGTCATATATATATATATATATATATATATATAGAGAGAGAGAGTTTACGGCCGTAAACTCTATTTTATGGCCATAAACTCCAATTCTTGGAGTTTTGAGGCTTGAATGTTGCACATTGAACTCTAGAGTATACTTCCTATAATTACCTCTTGAAGGTACTGGGTTTTAGAACACTCAAACAGACTCTAAACAATGCTGAAAGTTAGCAGAAACAAGTCTGACTTTGATTGAATTGAATGGTTGCACAAGATAGAAATTTCGGGTTGTCACATATTATACTATATCATTTGAGTTCATTCCCAGTACATTTTTATCACGAAGTTATATCCGTTTTACGAAAAGTGTCAAATTGCAAAAGCTATAATTATAACTAAATAATAACTTCATACGAATGTTTAGCATAGTTACATATTTCATTCGGTGAAGAATAGGAAGAAAAGGAGATTGAGGTAGAGAAAGCTGTCAAAGATAATGAAAAGAGTGATACTTCAAAGCCAAAGAAGCCAATTGACACCAAGGTGAAATTCTTTCCAGCACCATTTCCTTCAAGGTTAACAAGCACAAAAAGAGAGTGGGAAGACGATGAGATCGTGGCAAAGTTCCAAAAGTTTGAAATCAATATCCTTCTTTTAGATGCTATTACACAAATTCCTAGATATGATAAGTTCCTTAAGGAACTTCGCACATCTAAGAAAATGCTCAAAGGAAATCAGATGGTGAAAGTAGGAGAAAACATGTCCGCCGTGTTACAAAAACGACTACCAAAGAAGTGCAAGGACCCGTGTGTATTCACGGTTCCTTGTAAAATGAGTAACCTTTTTGTGTCACATGCCATGTTTGATCTTGGGGCATCAATTAATGTTTTACCTTATTCAAGCTATAAAACAATGGGAATTGGACCTTTAACAAAAATCGGAGTCATAATTCATCTTGTCGACCGGTCTTTAGTACACCTGAAAGGTTTATCGGAGGATGTGTTAATGCAAGTCAATGAACTTGTACTTCCAACTGATTTTTATGTCTTGGATAGGGGTGATGACAACACCCCGCAATCATGCTCCATACTTTTAGGGATACCCTTCATGAGTACCGCAAAAACAAGTATAGATGTAGCAAATGGTACTTTGTCTATGGAATTCGATGGTGAGGTAATCAACTTTAATATCTTTGAAGCTATGTTTTATCCCAGTGATATTCATTCCTTAAACTTCATAGATGTTATTTATTCATGTACTAATGATTCTTTTGAGTTGTCAAGCCAATATGTGCTAACCACCATCTTGAGCAAGCATTTTGATGAGACAGAGATCAAGAATCTAGCGGAGAAGTATACTTTGGAGGATGAGTTGATTGAAGAAATCAACTCTTTGGAAAAAGCACCACCTATGAGAGTTGAACCACCCTGCATGAAGCTCAAAAAATTCGATCTAAAACTCCTTCCTTCCATAGTGCAACCACTGAGTCTTGACTTGAAGACCCTTCCCGACCATCTCAAGTATGTTTATCTTGGAGAGGAAGAAACATTACCGGTGATAATTTCAACGAAGCTAATAAAAGAATAGGAAAAAGAGTTGGTTGGAATTTTGAAAAATTACAAGGAGGTTATTGGTTAGACCATCGCGGAAATAAAGGGGTTGAGTCCATCATTATGCATGCAAAAAATATTGATGGAAGAGGATTTCAAGCCAACCCGCGAAGCCCAAAGGAGACTGAACCTAACCATGATGGAGATGGTGAAAAAGGAGATCATGAAGCTGTTAAATGCAGGTGTAATCTATCCCATTTCTGATAGTAAGTGGGTATGTCCCACACAGGTAGTCCTGAAATAAGTGGAATTCACAGTTATCAAAAAACCTTGAGGTGGATTTGGTACCCACTCGTGTGCAAAACGGGTGGAGGGTTTGTATTGATTATAGGAAGTTGAATCCTTCCACTCGCAAAAATCATTTCCCTTTTCCATTCATCGATCATATGCTTGAATGATTGGCTGGAAAGTCTCACTATTGTTGTCTTGATGGTTTTTCTGGTTTTCATCAAATTTTGGTTGCCCCATAAGATCAATAGAAAACCACATTCATATGTCCCTTTGGCACCTTTGCGTATAGACGGATGCCCTTCAGTTTGTGCAATGCACCCAAAACTTTTCAAAGATGCATGGTGAGCATATTTTCAGAATATGTTGAAAATATCATAGAGGTTTTCATGGATGATTTCACTGTGTATGGAAATTCTTGTGATGAATGTTTGGAAAATCTCACCAAAATCTTACAAAGGTGCATTGACACAAATCTAGTCCTTTATTATGAAAAATGTCCTTTTATGGTTGACAAGGTCTTGATACTTGGACATGTGGTGCCTCAAAAAGTATTAGAAGTAGACAAGTCCAAAAGTGATGTCATTAAGAGCTTACCATCCCGAAAAATGTTCGGGAAGTGTGTTCTTTTCTTAGCCATGCAGGTTTTTATCGACGATTCATCAAAAGACTTTTCCAAAATCACAGTGTCGATGTGTCAACTTCTACAAAAAGAGGCCGAGTTCGAGTTTAGTGATGCATGTAAAACTGCATTTGATTGTTTGAAGGACTTTTTGACTTCCACCCCCATCATTCAACCGCTAAATTGGGATCTTCCATTCTAGATCATCTGTGATGCTAACAATATCGCGGTTGGGGCGGTTTTGGGACAAAAGGTGGACCAAGATCATCATGTCCTTTACTATGAATCCAAGACCCTTGATAGTGCACAAGGCAACTATATCACAATAGAAAAAAGAGTTACTTGCTATTGTCTTAGCACTATATAAGTTCCGATGATACCTCCTTGCACTAAAGTGATCATCTATTCCGACCCTGCAGCGATAAACCATTTACTAACCAAGAAAGATTCAAAGTCAAGGTTAATACGGTGGACGTTGCTTTTGCAAGAGTCCGATATAGAGTTTAAGGACAAAGGCGGGAAGGAGAATTTAGTTGCAGACCACCTTAGCTGTATTGTATCATTTGAAGATGGTACACCAATCCATCACACATTTCCCGATGAGCATTTGTTCGTTACCAAAGAAGCACCATGGTACGCGAGCATTGTCAACTACTTGGTCACAAATCAATTCCCCCCGGAATCCACACGTTGACAAAAGGAAAAAATCAAGAAGGGGGTAAAGAGGTATGTATGGGATAAGCCATATCTTTGGAAGTATTGTGCGAACCAAATGATTTGAAGGTGGGTTGAGAAAAATGAGGTACAATCCATACTTAACTTTTGTAATTCCTATGCTTATGGAGGTCATTTCGGACACCAATGGACAGCTAGAAAAGTCTTAGATAGCGGATTTTATTGGCCAACCATTTTTCATAATTCTTATGTGTTATGTGCACATTGTGAAATATTCGATGTGTGGGGTATAGACTTAAGGAACCATTTCCACCCTCTTTTGCTTGTTCATATATTTTGTTGGTAGTGGACTATGTGTCTAAATGGGTGGAGTCCAAGGCTACCCGTACTAATGATTCCAAAGTTGTGGATTTCCTTAAAGCACATATTTTCTCTGGGTTTAGCAATCCAAAAGCTCTCATAAGTGATCGTGGGACTCATTTCTACGACTGAATGCTTGAAGTCGTCTTTAAAAAGTATGGGGTGACTCATAAAGTCTCAACAACCTATCACCCTCAAACCAATGAGCAAGCAAAGGTCTGCAATAAGCAAATCAAAGGAAGCTTGGAGAAGACAGTCAATCCAAACCGCAAGGACTGGAGCATACGGTTGGATGATGCCTTATGGGGATAATGGACTACTTTCAACACTTTTATTGGTATCTCTCTATATCTGCTTGTGTTTGGGAAACCATGTCGTCTTCCGCTGGAGCTTGAGCACAAAGATTTTTGGGCTATGAAGAAGTTCAACTTGAATGAAGATAAAGCGGGCAACAAAAGGATGTTAGACTTTCAAGAGTTAGAGGAGATTAGAAATGATGCGTATGAGAATGAAATGATTCACAAAGAGAAGACAACGACGTATCATGACAAAATGCTTTCTCGGAAGACTTTTGCAAAGGGTCAAAAAGTGCTTCTTTACCACTCGGGTTCAAGTTGATATCGGGAAAGTTAAGATCAAGATGGGTTGGTCCTTTTGTGGTCACAAAAGCATTTGACCATGGTGTGGTGGAAATCACGAGCCAACAAACCGGAAAAATATTCAAAGTCAATGGTCATAGATTGAAACCATTTTACGAGGGATTCAAAGTGAAGAATGATGAGCTAGAAGTGGTTGATAACCCCACAAGAATGAAGCATATTCAGGGGTCAAGTCGAGCCAACAACTTAAAAACAAGGGAGGCTAATCAGGACGCAACTCGGGAGGATTTTTGTTTTTTTCCTTCAAAACATTTTTGTTTCTTTGAAAGTTTTGGTTTTTAATATTTCAAATGTGTTACAACATGCTTTCAAATCACAAAACGAATCCTGGGATGCAAAACCATTTCTTTTGGACGATTTAGGATTGTTTTGGGTTCAAAATAGGGAAGTGGCAGTCATAGGCGAACACGGGTCGTGTTCATTTTGGCCTGAAACTAAACACGGGTCGTGTTGGTGTTTTTTTAAAAAATGAGACCCTAAAAAACCTCGCGAACACGGGTCATGTTCTTTTAGTGCAATTGGACACGGGTCGTGTTCAACAATTTCTCACCAATTTTTCACCCAACACGGGGCATCCTTATTTAGTCTAAAAGGACTCGTGTCATGCCCACGCACCAGCAGAAACAAAATTTTTCTTGTAAAATTGGGTTTTTGCATCATTCTTACACAAACACTTCCCAAAACAGTTTCTCTCCCCCAAGAAACCCCAAAGGCCCGATTTTTCTTCAAATCCCTTGATTCCTCCACGATTTTGATTAAATCTTCAAAAAGGTTTGATTTTTATCTTCTACACTTCATATCCTACATCATACACACCATTTTCTTGCACTTTCATGGTGTATTTGGGGATTTTTCATAAACCCTACGTCCGAAACGTCTTAAATTTGTGGTGTTTTTGTGCTTGAATCTTCATGTAGGCAAGCTTGGGGAGGTTGAAGAGGAACTTCTCCCCCACAACAACGCATCTCCACCAACGATTCGGTACAATGCTTCTAATTCTGCAATTTTGGATTATGTGTTTTTAAAAGTCAAATTGCATGCATTTGTGGTCATATTAGACTGGACAATCACTTGTGAATCATTCAAATATGAGTTTCCCACAAAATCATGGTAGCCAAATTTGTGTTGACTTGACCCGAAAATAGTTGACTTTTTGACTCGTTGACCTATTGACTTTTTGCCCTAAATTTTGATCATGGAAAGCGGGCAACCTAAATGACCTAGACACACTAAGTCATTAGCCCATCATCGTAGGTCCTCGTCACCACCGCCTCCGCCTCCACCTAATTCGGAACACAGTGGTATGATCTGTCTTGGCCCACTTCAAGTTGCCAAACTTAAAGCCTTCCTTTAGCACACACACACTATCCAAAAACATGCGCATGTACCAACTCTCTGTGATTTGCACATCTATCACCAAGTTCACACCTTTTTCCGAAACATTGGCTGAAAATGGTTGCTGCAAGTCCATGAACTCAGCTATAAGGTCCTAACAACCGAGTTCTTGTCCTCCGTCTATTTGGACCACAATGTTCTAAATTTTGGGCTGATGAACCATAATTATGACCTTTCCTTGAACCAAATCAATGCCATTGTTAGGTCCCCAACCGAAAACAATTTTGGCCTCGATGACCCAATTGAAAGATACAATGATCTCACATGGTAGGCTTAACTTACCCATCAACATCCTTTTGTCTCAAGCACGGCTAAAGCCTCATCGCTCATCCATCCTATGATGAAGGTGGCTCATCGGATCATTGCTTCGCTCATCATCCCTAGAGAGGAGCGAAGCACCATTAGCGTGCTTGAGCTAAAAATCCTCTATGGCCCACCCGGATGAAAACCTCATACCTCACTACGAGTCATTTCTTTGCAACAAACTCATCCGTCTCAGTACATCCTGATCAGGAAAACTCTATTGTGGAGGCATTTCCAGCATGTGGCACAAAAGTGCTCCTGATCACACCTGAGAACCGAAAAATTCTTGCCCTCAAACTTCCTACCAATTTCACTGATTGGCAAATCACCCCATACCTTTTCCCCATTTCCTGTTCCAATGAGGAAGATGAGGAAGGTGAAGAAAGTGAGGAGGATGGAGATGGCGATGGTGGAAAGGGGGAACCACGATATATTCCTCCTACGGGTGGTGTCATCTCATCTCATGGTGCTACACACCCGTCATATCACCAATAATACATCGTTCAATTCCAGTTAATTCACACCCGCCTTGACGCCTACCTTCAAGATCTCACACTTCTAACCTAAAATTTTTCCACCTTCACCACCCAATATACCCAAGATCAAGAGCGCCAATGCAAGCATGAGGAGGACTTTTGGACTTAGACCCGAAACCTCGGGTACTATCATCCTCCTCCTCCTCAATAGGTTGTCCCGCCCTCTCCAAGCATCGGTGATAATGCTTATATTCAAGCTTGGGGAGGGGTAGAGTTGTACATTAGGATCGTCTCCATGCATTTTCATTTTCATGCATCCTTATTCTCACGCATTTCACTAAACAAAATAATAAATTAATTAATTAACTTTCTTATTTTCATTTTTTTCTCTCTTGCATTCTGCATTTTAAAATTTATAAAATCCAAGAAGATTTTCATATCTATCCTGATTTTAATATTTTTGCATCCCAATCTTTGCATTGCATAATTTTCAATATATATATATATATATATATATATATATATATATATATATATATATATATATATATACGAGATGATGACAATCTTTACATACGATAGCTCCGCGAAGTGGGAAAATGAATATCAAAATGAAAAAAATATGAAGCAACCGGATTGTTATTCGAAGTGTAGAATCAGATATCATAACTAGGGGACCCAAACACCGAAATTTGAGACGCTGTCCTTTGATAATTAAAAAAATGGCATATTGAAATGTTTTTGTGAGGGGTAATAACAACTTCGGGATGATTTTCTTTTCTCGACAAACAAAACACAGACCTATTTGTTGACACGCGTTACCCTCGCGGTAACATAGAGCTTAAGCATCAAATCCACACAGTCAAGAAGGGAGAAAGGGTAAAACTTTCATATCCAATACCCAAATCAAAATTTCAAGCACTCAATTGAAGAAATTTTAAGAAATTCAAAAGGTTGATTGAAGAACTCAAGCTCAAAATGAAGATACAAATCCAAGTTCAATCAAATTAGAAGGCATCTCAAAGTCAAATGTGGCGAATGAAGAACTATGTGATATGATACTTGCGGCTCTCAAAAAAAGTGAAAGCATAGGAGCTCGGCCCCTTCAGGTGGGCTCACAGCTTCAGCGAAAGCTAATATGCCATGACCGGTTCTGAACGATGCGTCGATTCTGATTCTTGACTATTTAGTATTAAGGACATGAGATCCTTGACTATGTTATTTTTTATCACAAAGCTAATTAAGGTATAAAGTTTAATAAAACTATGGTTGGATTATTTGGTTACACCTTTTTCGTGGTCTTCCTCACTTTGGGGTCTGTGATACATGAAAGGTAGTAAGATGGTTGCCTAGGTATTAGTGATTGGAGCCCCATCGATGTAAATTCTGATTGTATATATATATATATATATATATATATATATATATATATATATATATATATATATATAAAGAAATAAATAAATAAATTTATTTGTGTTTTTAAGTTTTTCTTCGGTTCATTTTTCTGAAGCTTCTTTTATAAATATATTTTTTCATCATGGTTTCCATTGAAGGCATTCATTCTTAGCTTTTAGGATCTTTTTGTCACCTTTTATTCTATGTTTCTTTTTGCCATCTAGAAATCATCATGTTATGTCCGATTCTTGTTCTTTCTTGAGGACATGAAAGGTCTAAGCTTGGGAAGATTTGTTATGTGTATTTTGTACACCTTTTTTCATACCTTTTAGTCCCTTTTGTGCATCCATTTAGCATAGTTGTCTTTCATTATTCTTGCATTTCATCAAAGTCATGTTATTCTCTAAAACAACCTTATTTTCATGATTTTATGGTATTTTCAGGTAAACGGGAGGTTGAAACGCGTTTTGGGAGGTGTTGGGAAGCACGGGTGAAGATTCCTGGTTGATTGGATGCAAATCGAAAAAGTTAGAAAAATCAAGATTGGACTTGGAAGTAACATCGAACACGGGGTGTGTTGAATTTATATGTCACACCCCCAAACCAGAATGGTGGAAACATTCGGGGGTGGATGACTTCACGTAGTATCACAACAATTGAATATTGTAAAGAAAGTAACACAACCATCATATATATATATAATAAAAACGTATCTTGTTGCGTTATACACATTTGCAAAAGAATATTACAATATGATGATATAAATGTTTAATGATAAACGTCCTTAGCGTTCCTTCTTCAAAAGCTGGTGGTTACCTGTATTACTGATTCCCTGAGAAATACAAGTGGTTTCGAAAAAGTGTCAACAATTAAGTTGGTGAGTTCATAAGTGTTTTGCATTGAAAAGTATGCCTTTTTGGTAGTAAATCGATGAACGAGGTTTTCAGAAAATCCAATATTTTCTATAAATGGTTTGAAAAGTTCCTAGAATTGGACTGCATTAGTGTGTTTCATACTTGAATAATAATGATAAACTTTGTGTTAAAAATAACGTGGAAAAACTGAATGCATATATGAATCTCGTAAATCAAACTTGTTTTTATACTTTTATGTGAGTTTTATAACCATACTATTGACACTGACTGCCTGTAACAACATTATTCAGGTGTTGTAGTGTTATGACATTTGTCACCCTAGACCTGCCGGTCTAACTATAGTTAATAGTTTAGGTGCGGGGCTGTCAATCCCGTATAGATCTATACACAAGTATCACGCTCTCCCTCCAAGAGATTATGGTATATAATACAGGACTTGAAATGCATACATACGAGTACGTTGAAGTTTGAATGTCTCACATTACTTGGTATAAACAGATTTACGATAAGAAAGACTTTACTTCATTTGAAAGTATTTCGTTTGTCAAGATGTATATGTAAAATGTATGAATAACTTGTTAACTATACTCATTATAGTTTCTCAAAAAGTATGTTTCCATTTAGTAAGAATAACTTGGTAATATAATAGCCCTTTAAACATAAAGATGTTTGTATAAATACTCTATAAGATAGATATTATACTTATGTTTATAAAACGATACTTTGACTTGTAATGTACTTGTATTTTCCCCCTAAAACATGAAAAGAATTGAAAGGTAGGGGTATGAACTCACTCGTTTGGTTTGAAGAGAGAGAGGCTAGAGTTGAGTAGAACTTCGACTGCGGAAAGTTGCACCTTCGGACTCTTCGGGGGTCTCGGTAGCGTAGATCTTTCGTCGGGGGCTCGGGTGCGGAAACCAAGGGCGTCGGGATGGTCTCTGGAGCTTGGAAGTATGAGAGAGGGACTGGAAGTTTGAGAAGGTGTGCAAAAACTCGAGGCTCAAACCTTCTATTTATAGGGCTGGAGGATGGCGTACGCGGGGCGTACCTCCGGAGTACGCTGGGCGTACGCGGTATGCGGGGCATACTTCGGTTACGCGGGGCGTAAAAATGCGTCATGACTTACGACTCCGGTCTAGCTAAGCGTAGAGTTGCAGCCGATGGGACTCGAATCTGGGTCTAGTACGCTGGGCGTAATCCCGGCTTTCGTCTTCTAAATTCCGTAACTTTCGCGTACGGGCTCCGTTTTTCGCGTTCTTTATATCCACGCGTAGGTGAGATTATGCTCTACAACTTTCATTTAGACTCCGTCGGCTAGTTTTGACTTTATTTTTAATGATATATTTTTAATAGGCCGGGACTCCTAAAGTCCGTTAAAATTTCATAGTTTCTTTATTCGACGTCGGTTTTCGTTTGTCTTTTTATCATTTTACTCCTATTGTGGAGTTCTTCAACTCTCATTTAGGTTGCGTTAGCTAAATAACACTAGATCTTCAATTCAGGTTTTTAGCCCTCTACTACTGTTACGAAACTTTGGAAATTCGTAACTTCTTCATACGAGGTCCAAATTGGGCGATCTTTTTATGTATGTTTACAGTTTAACGAACTCTACATCTTTTGTTTAGATACTTAAGGTAAAAATGCATTTTATTGAAATTTCACTTTTTACGTTAAATAGTGTTTTAACGGTGTGTCGTAAATACACGAGTGGTTATAATTTCTTCAATATAACCCGGTTTTGAACGTTCTTTATGTTTTTGGAAACCTTGGCACGATATCTAATATTTGATGCATCCCAACTTAGATATTTGAACACTTTATTTTTTAGGTTAATTTAGTTGATTCCAAATAGTTTTCGTTGTATTTGACATTTGAGCGTTACACTGCTTTTGGAAAAATATAGGGTTGTCACATCATCCCCCTGTTAAGGGAATTTTGTCCCGAAATTTAATCTAAGATAGAGTTTACAGGTTAGGAAAAAGATGCGGGTATTTTTGTTTCATCTGATCCTCGCGTTCCCAGGTGTATTCAGGTCCTCGCTTGGCATTCCAGCGGACCTTTACAATAGGTATGCGGCTTTGTTTAGTCCTTTTTATTTCCCGATCCATGATCTCTACTGGTTCCTCTACGAATTGGAGATTCTCATTTATTGCAATTTCGTCTAGAGGGATGACAAGGGTCTCATCGGACAAGCACTTCTTTAGGTTTGATACGTGAAAGGTAGGGTGTACGTTGTGGAGCTCCTGAGGTAATCTAAGTTTGTAAGCCACTGGGCCGATCCTGGCAAGGATCTCGAATGGTCCGATGTATCTTGGGTTCAGTTTTCCGCGCTTCCCGAAACGTATTAATCCCTTCTAGGGCGAGACCTTTAGTAGAACTCGATCTCCGACCTGGAATTCCAAGGGTTTCCGTCTTTTATCTGCGTAACTCTTTTGTCTGTCCCTTGATGCTTTTAGGCGTTCCCGAATCTGAACAATCTTCTCTGTAGTTTCCCTTATGATTTCTGGTCCAGTGAGCGTGTTGTCTGTTGCTTGTCCTTTTGCTAGTTGCGTGTCCCCCACTTCGGCCCAACACAGAGGCGACCTGCATTTGCGGCCATAGAGGGCTTCGAACGGGGCAACTTTGATACTGGTGTGGTAGCTATTGTTGTACGAGAACTCGACCAAAGGTAGATGTGTGTCCCGTGCCTTGCCAAAATCGATTACGCAAGCTCTCAACATATCTTCTAGGGTTTGTATGGTCCTCTCGCTCTGGCCATCGGTTTGTGGGTGATAAGCGGTACTCATGTCTAGTCTTGTCCCCAAAGCTTTTTGTAGCGACTGCCAGAACCTTGAGGTGAACCTACTATCTCGGTCCGAGATAATGGATATGGGCACACCATGTAGTCGTATAATTTCTCTGAGGTATGTCCTAGTTAGCTTTTCTAATTTATCCGTCTCTTTGATCGGTAGGAAGTGCAATGATTTAGTTAACCTGTCGACAATCACCCAGATAGTGTCGAGTCCGCTTGCCGTTCTGGGTAGTTTGGTTATGAAATCCATGGTTATACGTTCCCACTTCCATTCTGGTATTTCTGGTTGTTTCAACAATCCTGAGGGCTTTTGGTATTCTACCTTGACCTTGGCGCACGTCAGACATTTACTCACGTAGGTAGCAATTTCGGCCTTCATGTTCGGCCACCAGTACAATTTCTTGAGGTCGAGATACATCTTATCGGAGCCGGGGTGTATGGAGTATCGTGTTTTATGGGCTTCGTTCATGATGAATTCTCTAAATCCGCCAAACTTCGGCGTCCAGATCCGATCCATGAAGTAATGAACTCCATCATTCTTGACCTCAAACTTCATATCCATTCCCCTTAAGGCTTCCCCTACCACATTTCCAGATGTTAAGGCTTCTATCTGGGCTTCCTTGATTTGTGTGGACAGGTGTGAATGGATTGTCATGGTTAAAGACTTCACTCTGCGGCCCGAGTATTCCTTCCAGCTGAGTGCATCGGCCACCACGTTAGCCTTTCTGGGATGATATCGAATCTCGCATTCATAATCATTTAGTAGTTCTACCCACCGTCTTTGTCTCATGTTGAGTTCTTTCTGGTTGAGGATATGTTGGAGGCTTTTATGGTCGGTGAAGATCGTACATTTCGTGTCGTAGAGATAGTGTCTCCATATCTTTAGAGCGAAGATGACTGCTCCTAGCTCAAGATCGTGCGTTGTGTAGTTCACTTCGTGCATCTTTAGTTGCCTTGAAGCGTAGGCGATGACCTTCCCTCGTTGCATCAGGACACACCCAAGTCCTTGGTTTGATGCATCGCAATAGACCACGAAGTCCTCCGTTCCTTCCGGCAAGGTTAGGATGGGCGCACTACATAAGGCTCGTTTTAGCGTTTGAAACATGGCGTCTTGTTTTTCTCCCCAGTCGAAGGTCACACTCTTCTGAGTTAGGGTGGTAAGTGGTTTGGCAATCTTCGAAAAGTTCTGTATGAACCTTCGGTAATACCCGGCGAGTCCCAAAAATTGCCGGATTTCTGTAGGGGTCCTTGGTGTCGTCCAACTTTCTATTGCCTTGATCTTAGAAGGATCCACGTGTATCCCCTCCTTGCTTACTACATGTCCTAGGAAATCCACTTTCCAAATCCAAAATTCGCACTTGGAAAATTTTGCGTAAAGCTTCTCTGCCCTCAACGTTTCCAAAACTTGGCGGAGGTGTTGGCAGTGTTCTTCCTGGCTTCTAGAATAGATGAGTATATCATCTATGAACACGATCACGAATTTATCCAGGAAGGGACGACATACTCAGTTCATCAAGTCCATGAACACCGCTGGGGTATTTGTCAATCCGAAGGGCATTACTACAAACTCGTAGTGACCATAACGTGTTCAGAAAGCCGTTTTGGGGATGTCTCCTTCCAGCACTCGCAGTTGGTGATAACCAGATCTTAGATCGATCTTTGAGAAGTAGCTTGCTCCCTGCAGTTGGTCGAACAGATCATCTATGCGCGGTAGGGGATATCGGTTCTTGATCGTGAGTTTGTTCAGCTCCCGATAATCGATGCACATGCGAAAGGATCCGTCCTTCTTTTTCACGAATAGGACTGGTGCTCCCCATGGTGAGAAGCTCGGTCTGATGAATCCCTTGCTCAGCAGCTCGTTTAATTGACTGGACAATTCCTGCATCTCGGCTGGGGCTAAACGGTAAGGCGACTTTGCTACTAGGGTAGCTCTGGGGATTAAGTCGATTCTGAACTCAACTTGGCGCTCTGGTGGAATTCCTGGAAGATCTTCTGGGAAAATATCTGGGAAGTGGCAGACTTCCGAAATGTCTTTAATGTTCTTTGGTTCTTGTTTCTGGTCCACTACGTGGGCTAGAAAGGCATGGTATTCCTTGCGAAGATATTTTTGTGCCTTAACACAGGAGATGATTTGTAAACTTGAACTAGGTTTGTCACCATAAATGACAAGAGTTTCGCCGTTTGGCAGATTGATGCGAACGACCCTTTCGTGACAAAGTATATCGGCATGGTGAAGACTAAATTTAAAATAAGGTTTGTCACCATAAATAACACATGAGATGATGACATCGAAACATCTTATCGAAATGGGCATTAGGTCGATTTGAAATAAGTGTTCGTCTAAATTTAATATGCACCCTACGTACATATCGCTTGTGCTTTCCGTTTTACCGTTAGCCATTTCTATAGTGAATATTTTATTGAGTGGTTGGGGTCTTTGATTAAGTAAGTGTTTGACTTTATGACTCACAAAACTTCTCTCCGCACCGCAGTCAAAGAGTATGCATGCATAAATGTTGTTGAGGAGAAACGTACCCGTAACCACCGTTGGGTCGGTTATTGCTTCATTTTGGCCTATTGCCAGCACTCTCCCAACACCGCCAAGATTTCTCGTCTTGGGGCAGTCCCTCTAGAAGTGCCTAGTTTCTCCACACCCATAACATGCCTGGCTTATCCCAGTACCAGGAACTTGAGTGACTGGTCGCGCTGGTGCCTTACAGAAACAGGCTGTGTGCCCTTTCCTGTCGCAGTTCTTACAGTGAATCTTGCGGCAAATACCGTGCTGATGGTAGTTGCATTTGCTGCACTTGGGCAGGTTCCCTGCATATGGTTTTGCTGGCGCAGGGGTAGCAGGAGTTGTGGTGGGAGCAGTAGCAGCATGAATCGCAACCATTTGTTTCTTTGAAGGCTCTTGCAAAGTTTGCCCCTTTCTCTTGTTCTAGAATTTCTTCTTGTTGTTGTTGTTGGCATTGATCTCGTTGTTGATGTTCCCTTTGGTTGGTTCAGCCATAACAGTCGTGACTCCTTGACAGACACCATGATCAACGAGAGATTGCGCCAGTTCCTTGGCGCTGTCGAAGGTCATGGGTTTGGAAGCTAACACACTTCCTCGAAGTTGGGGTGATAGTCCCCAAATGTATCTCTCGACCTTTTGGCTTTCCAGGATCAACATTCCTAGGAAAAGTGTTATTAAATCACTGAACCTGTTGGTGTAACCGGCGATGTCCGAGCCTACCATCGAAAGGCCCCACAGTTCCTGTTCAAGCTTCTAAATCTCGCCTCTTGGGCAGTACTCTCGAAGGAGCATTCGTTTCAAGTTTTCCCAACCCATTGAGTTCGCCACCACTAGGGTTAGTGTCTTGACGTGGCCGTTCCACCATGTTAGGGCGCGTTTAGAGAAGGTAAAAGCAGCAAACTTTACTTTGCTTTCTTCAGGGCATGCGCAGATTTCGAATACAGCTTCCGTTTTCTCTATCCATTGAGATAGAGCCAATACTCCCCCAGTCCCATAAAAGGGAATAGGTTTTCCGTTGGTGAAGTCTTTGTAAGTGCATACCCCTGAATGACCTTGACCTTGGCCATTTGTAAAGCTGTTTGTTCCTCCTCCCGATCCGTTGTTGCTCATTTGAGCCATCACTGCGGTTACAGCAGCGGTTATAAAATGTACGATAAGAAAGACTTTACTTCATTTGAAAGTATTTCGTTTGTCAAGATGTATATGTAAAATGTATGAATAACTTGTTAACTATACTCATTATAGTTTCTCAAAAAGTATGTTTCCATTTAGTAAGAATAACTTGGTAATATAATAGCCCTTTAAACATAAAGATGTTTGTATAAATACTCTATAAGATAGATATTATACTTATGTTTATAAAACGATACTTTGACTTGTAATGTACTTGTATTTTCCCCCTAAAACATGAAAAGAATTGAAAGGTAGGGGTATGAACTCACTCGTTTGGTTTGAAGAGAGAGAGGCTAGAGTTGAGTAGAACTTCGACTGCAGAAAGCTGCACCTTCGGACTCTTCAGGGGTCTCGGTAGCGTAGATCTTTCGTCGAGGGCTCGGGTGCGGAAACCGAGGGCATCGGGATGGTCTATGGAGCTTCTACATCCTTCTGGAGGTTACATTTGATTGTCTTTTGAACATATGAATGTATGTTTTAGGTTGTTTTAAAAATGAAAATTTTACTTTGGTTTTTGATTACTTTACATTTTGACCAACGAATGATGACTTTATTTTACCAGTTGTCATATTCAAGTGTTTTGTCTTATTCAGGTGAGGTTTGGAGCTTCTACATCCTTCTGGCATGATGCGTGGAACGAAGATCAACACTTTTCACTTTCTTTTCGTAGCATTTATGCATTGGATAATCATAGACATGTTTCGGTTATGGATCTAGTCTTAGCTGGCTGGGGCATGGAGACGTTCAGATGTATCCCTAGAGGTGGCATTGAGCAAACTTGGTAGGATGATTATTATTTTTTTAGCAAGATTTCTAGTTGGAATCTTCTCCTGATAGACTAGCATGGCTACTTGATGTTCAGATAGCTTTTATCTTTCTTCCAACCGTTTTTTCTCAATGGTGGTTTACTTCCCACGGAGGAAATGGAGACTAGATAGAATAATTGGGTTCCCATTAAACTCAATATTCTAATCTGGAGGTTGCAGTTGCATAGTATCCCCACTAGAAAGCGACTATCGTATCGAGGGATTACGGTGGAGTCAACTATGTATCATGTTTGTTCTCGGGCAGTTGAGACTATTAATCATCTCTTTGCAGATTGTATTGAGTTGACTGACTTATGGAGCTGCATCACTATTTGGTGGGGTGTTTGTCTTCATCTTAAAGTGTCTATGCATTATTTACTTTCTTTGTGCAACTGTGTTTCTTTAAGTGGAAGCTAACGAAAGGCTTTTGATGCAATGGTTTTGAATACGATTTATTGCCTTTGAAATTTCTGTAATTCCATTCTTTTTGGACAGTGCTCCCCAGTAAATTCTTACTTTTTCATGATGTTATTGATAAGACGTTTTTTTTTATTTCTATTAGGTGTAGTAGAGCTAAGCTTTGTTGGAGTTTCTTGCTTCATAATCCTACTTTAGCTTCAACTTTATTGTAATGAGTTCCTTCTAGCTTCTTTCTAGTTTTTAATATAATTTTTCGTTCCAAAATAATATAATGCAAATACAATGTTTTTTATAGTTTGAAGATGATATATATATATATATATATATATATATATATATATATATATATATATATATATATATATATATACGGATTGGTTCACTTGAAATTCTAAAAAAAATAGAAATCTTGAAATTCAACCTCAACCATATTGTTAGGTGCATTTTGTGCACCTTTTGGCATACATTTTAGTCCCTTTTGTGCATCCATTTAGCATAGTTGTCTTTCATTTTTCTTGCATTTCATCAAATTCATGTTATTCTCTAGAACAACCTTATTTTCATTATGGTCTTTTCAGGTAAACGGGAGGTTGAAACGCATTATGGGAGGTGCCGGGAAGCACGGGTGAAGATTTCGGGTTGATTGTATGCAAACCGGAAAAGTTAGAAAAATCAAGATTGGACTTGGAAGCAGGAGCGAACACGGGGTATGTTGAATTTATACTGAAAAGAGAGCACGGGTCGTGTTTGACCAAAAAATAGGATGTTGACCATGCTGAACACGACCCGTTTCAGTTTAGCCTATTTTGACACGGGCCGTGTTGGTCCAACTAAGCAATTTTTGAGCATTGTACTTTGGAAGAAGAACAGAGGACGGCATGACAATTTCCACTCAACACGAACCGTGTTGATTTACCCTATTTTGATGCGGGCGTGTTAGGCCCGAAAACTAACTTTTGGCAGTTTTTCCTATCTTTCATATTACGGAATTTGGGTTATTTTTACATTTAGACTTCATTTCCAGAGCATGGGAGAAGAGCAATTTTGAAGATTTTTGTGAGGTTTCAATTGTAATCATTTGGAAACATTTGTCTTTGGATTTTTTAGTCTCGTATGAGGATTATTTCATCTTTTCTAGACATGTTGGTTGTTCTAGTGATGTGTGGCTAGAACTATAGTTTCTCCAACTTTATGTCTTGACATTTTAATTGTGATTTCAATCATATGACTCAATGTTTGTTTCTAATTTCTATCTAGTGAATATGATTTCGTTTAAATCGAATGTTTGATTTAATTTTAGTTCACACATTCTTACGCTCCCAAGCTTGTGAGGAGTATTAAATGTTTTTGGGTACATTCACATCAAGTTTAATGCAATCTTTCAATCTAACTCTAAGAGCTTTTTTAGATTAGGTTAGCGAGGCTAGGGTTAATCAAAGAGCTTATTTTGGTTAATTAATGTGGTGAATGAAAAATGTTAGAGTTTGTTAACACTTTCAAGTACCAATTTGGATAGAAGTGAACAAATACAATGTCATCTTGGAATCACGTTGCTAAGTTGATGTGTGTCGAATGCACTTGTTTTAATCCTACTTTTTAAATATAAATTAGACACACAAAAGGCAGTGAACCTGTCGATTGGTGGTATAGTTTATAAAGCAGGGTATCGAACACAAGGAACGACAATTAAGTTAATTACTAATATTATCTAAAAGCAAGCAATAAAAGAAAGGGTTTTCTCTAGTTTTGCAAAATTAGAAACTTAAGTACTTAACTAATACTCAAATAAGCAACTAACAGCTAAGCAAATGAAAATCAACTAAATTCAATAATGGGAAAGACTTCTGTTTAGGTTTTGAATCGTTTATTCCTATGGTTGATTTTATGACAAGTGCAATGGATTAATTAACATTGGCTACCGATTAGTGTGATTAGTTTCACGTTCTCTATTACTAATCCTTGGAAAACAAATCAAGTTAAGCAGTGATCAAGTGATTAAACTAATTAATTTCCTAGTTTATTGATTATGGTTAAGTAAGACTTGTAGTAGCTAATCAAATTGCTAATTCACTTAACCTCTTGTTGATGGTTCGTCACACAAGCTCACACATTTATTTACATATTTTCTAGTTAACCCTAGTTTCACGTTCGCTATTCCTAGGCATATAACAATGTTTTCACACAAATCATATGAGATTAGCAATTAAGAGATGTTCATGCAACTTAATATGCTAGTTAATTAACAGAAAACAGTTGTAATTAACACATAAGGTTCTTTAATAAGCTTAATAAAACAAAATCACCAAACTAAATTAATCCAATCATAAAATCAAACCATATTCATAAAGTCATCTATCCTAAACAGAAGTTATGAGTTTTTAGCTCATAATGTGACAACCCAAATCTATTTCCGTTACATAACCCCGTTTTCACTAACGGAATTCGTCGTTATATATATATATTTCCGTAATATTTGGAGTCGTCAATAAATAAATATCTATTTATTTATATTTCATGAAATTATCATTTTAAAATAAGTAAATATAACTTGTAAGTGTTAACCCCGTTTAACAAAATAAAGTTATATTACCTTTCAACCACTCCACCCGGGTAAAAAGTTTAAACCTCGTTAAACTTGAGCATCGGGTAGTCATGTACCGGGTGCAATACCTGAGGCATATTTAAGGAAAATAGATGTCACTTTACACCCTTTTTCCCACCCCAAACATACACTCTCTCACTACTTTCTCTCTCTAGACCCGATTCCGACTCCAAAACCGCGAATTCCGGCTTCCAAACGTAAGAGTTTCTTCCCTAACTTGTTCTAAAACATGCATCAATGTGTTTATAGCTCAAAAATCGTGTGAATGAGTCAGGATCAAGGAGTTTACGGACTAAGAAGCTCCTTAGGTCGTAAACACCCTAAAGATGGCCAAAAGTCCCCATTTTTCTTCTTTTAAGCATGGATACTAGTTAGGAGTTATACCTAGGAGCCTTTGATCATCAAAACCATAAGTTTTAGGGCACTAAAAAGGGTTTACGGCCCAAGCACATGCTTAGACCGTAAACACCCTTTTTCCATGTTAAAAGTCCCAAAAACCCTTCCAAAACATGTTTGGACTGAAGATGCAACCTAGGGGACTTCCAATTCGAGTTTAGGCCAAGTAAAACACCATGTTTGAGGGGTAAACTAGAGTTTACGGCCCAAGCATATGCTTAGACCGTAAACTCCCCCAAACCTAGCCAAAATGATGGTTTAAGCCCCTAAACACCCTTATACCTTCACTAGAAATCAATGGAAATGGAATAAGGGCCTTAACATCATGAAATGGGGAGTGAACAAGAGTTCACGGCCAAGCCATGAGGCTTACGGCCGTAAACTCCCAAGGAGTGGCCTTTGGGCTGTAAACTCCAAGGGAGTAAACTCATGAGCCCCTTGTTACCCCTTTTGGCCTTGTAAAATACCCTAGAACCACCACCTCTTGCATGTGAGACTAGATAACATTCAAAAATACCCCTCCCATGAGTTTACGGCCGTAAAATCATGAGGGATAAGGCCTACCAACCGTAAACTCACATAGGGTGGGTTTTAGGAGAGTAAACTCCAATGTGGGGTCATACACTCCTTCCCTACAACTCATTCACCTTCTAATACTCAACCATTAGGCCTTTAATCAAGCTTGAATGTTTAAATGCTTTAAATAGAATATAAGTCACTAATTACTTTCAAAACACTTATCCCACATGTTAATAGGGTCTTAAAGGGTGTACAAGTCCTTAATTGACACCAAACACTCAACCGACACTTTCACCCGATTTACCCGATTTACTCGGTTTCAGGTGAGTTCATACCCCTTAAATGAACCTTTCAAATGTTTTTTTTATGTTTTAGGGGGGGATACAAGTCAAATATACATGTTTATGAGAATTAATCACATTTGATTCACTACTCGTAGTTCAAATCACATGTGACTATGCCTTATAAAAGAATTTTGCGTTTTCAAAACTACTTTGGATAAATAAACTAATTTCTAAATGTTTTCTTTGTATAAGATTTTCATTAAATAAGTTTTCTTATAAAATGTAACCACGCTAATATATTTATATAAGTAAGACTTGAAGGACTTAGGACTGATAGCTCGCCTTATTTCTTGTTCTTGTTTGATTGTGGGCTTAGGGTAGTTGTTATCCGTCCGACTGTCGTTGATTTCTTAGTTATATATCATGTATATTAGTGTTGGATACGAGCTTTTTCATTCCATTCGATACCTACATTACTTAATTGTCAAGAATCATACACACTAGAAGTAAATTAGTATCTATTACTAATGGGAGTTTGCACCACTATTACTGATATCAGGTGTAACTTTTCTTATTACACTACCTATTGGAGACTCACTAATATACCTTTAAACCAAATGGTTTTCAATGACGATAATTACATGCAACTTAGGCCCCGTTTCTTTACCTCTTAATTGCAAAATTAAGAGGCAATGTCTTAAAATTTCAGATTCAGAGCGTTTGTTTGTGTTTTATTTTTTACCTCTTAAGAACAAAAATGCCTCTTATTTTTTCAGATATTAAACGAAGTCTGAAAAAAAAAGAGACGCACGTTCTATTTGCCCTAAACACATCGACCACCTCCTCTTCTTTCTTCACTTCGTGTCTGCTTGCTTCGCATATTCTTCTACTCAATTTCTACGACGCCAGTGACGCCTCCTTCCTCCGCCGTCGCAATCGTCGACGACGCTGCACCCAACAATGTCGCCTTCCTCCGCCGCTACTTGTCTTCCGTCTCCATCTCGTTCTTCAGCCGACCGCAGACGGTATTCTTTTGTTTCTTCCTTCTGTTTCTTCCTTCTGTTTCTTTCTTCTTTCCCCTTGAATTCATTGGTCTTCTTCTGTTTCTTCCTTCTTTCCCCTCAAAATTGAAAATCAAAAATCGAAATTGTTATGCTATTAGATTCTGATTCGTTTCTTTTCTCTTGCTTTTTTCTGAAATCGGTAATGATGCTTTGTGTTGTTTCAAATATTGATTTTTTTTGTGGTGCTTATATTTTAGAGATGAATTGTTGTTGTATGTACTATTGTTGTTTTATGAATCGCGTTCAGTTTGCAATTAGCTCTTGTTCTTCTCATTATTCATTGCAATTTTTGTTGTATTGGGGCTGCCATCATTCAATGTTATTAATAGATTAAAGCTTATTGATTTTGTGTTTCTAATTATTTGTTATCAGGTTTCTCTTTGTAAAAGAGTATGGAAAATGTGAAGAAAGAGCATATCAAGATTCATGGTTTTTAATATGTATCTTTGTTTTTCAAAGTTGTAAACATTGTGATCTTGATTACAATTAGGTTAAAGATGATTACAATTTATGTGGAATTGTTTATATATATACAAAGGAATTTAAAATGTAATGTGTTTTGGTTTTGAAATTGTTTATATATATACGATTCATGGTTTTTAATCAATATAGTTGTTTTCCATATAGGTGTCATAGCATTGTGCTTCCTATTTCTACCTAATTAGAATAACTGGTCATACTTTTTAAAGTGTGATGTTTTAATAAGAAAAAAGTTTGGAAGTATAATGTTGTAATTAAAAGAAATGATACTGAAGGGTAAAATAGTCATTTTTGTTATTCAGCACAATAATTCAGAGGTTTCAACCAAACAAACATTTTAAAATTCAGATCTTAAAAATTTAGACCCTCTTTGCAAGTCAGACCTTTTAAAAATTCAGATCTTAAAAATTCAAATCCTGCCAAACAGCCCCTTAAAGGTTTTCACTTACAATGTATTTTCTGGAAAATATAGGATTTTCTAGAGTTTTCTACTACTTACAAATGTATACTGCAACTTTTCACACTATCTGTACTAATGCATTTTATACTAAAACTCACACTAAACTCTTATGAACTCACCAGCTTTATGCTGATACTCGGTTTCAAAATAACTCGTATCCTCAGGTCAAAGATAGACAGGTACAGGTGCAACATTTTGGAGAAGGTGGAGCTTACAAGATCCATCTCTTATTTTTGTAATACTTTTGGTGTTTGTTGAACATTACAGAACACACTTGTAATTAAACACACTATGTAAATGAAATGGTTGCATGTTTCTTGTTTTTACTATTATGCAATTGTGATGATACTGTACATGACGTCCTCCACCCCGAAACGTATTCCGCCGTTATCGGTTTTGGGGTGTGACAGATTAGTATCAGAGCATTGTTTATAGTGAATCAAGTATATCAACCTATAAAAGATATACGAACTATAAACACTTCAGGACTAAAACACTCTGACCAAGAATATATACTGTTAAGTATTTAAAAGATTTAACTAAGTATATAAGCACATCTCTATAAAACACAGAAGTCAATATCGCACTAGAACATAACAAAAGTATTAAGATTGTTGAATAGCACAATTGGGCTTAGAGACATATAGTCACTATTGGGGGGATGTAGCCTGATCAACTACATTTTCCTGGGAGTGACTAGCATGTGCCTAAGTTTGGTTGTGGTATTGCAACAAGTCTAAAACTTACCAACACTACCACAATAACGTTACCATAAGAATACTATAGGAGTATTTTGTATCTCTAAAACATACATATGTGATAACTAAAAGGGTCGTTACTGGTAGGACAATAGTTGCTAAGTGGGTACACCACGGTTACATGCGACTAGGGCGCTATAGACTCAGAATCTGTAGCCTTTGTTTCATTTCCTGTTCTTGTTTGATTGGGGATCTGGAGTTAGGGTTGCTTATTCGAAGGACTATCTTGCTTCGGTTGCATGTAATTGGTATGCACTACGCAAGTATTGGGTCGACTAATAACGATTCATCTTATAAGTATCTTAGAGTAGTTCGTCTATTAACCTTTCCCTTCCCCTTTCTCGCGTAGATAGCATGGCTGGCTTCCACCATCCTGGTGATCCGTACTATCCAAACCAGGGCAATGGAGGATGGCTCGATGAGGAGTCAGACGATGAGCACCCGATTCCTTTGGATGATCATCATGTTGAGGGCTTCTCGGATAGCTCCAACTCCGAACCAGAAGTTAACAACCAACCTCTTGAAGCTCCGAACCCCAACCCCCGTCTGACATTTCAGGGTCCCACTCTTATGTGGGCCATATCCTTGCACCGATGGAGTGAGGAGCAGGGCCAGCCTTTACATTACAATGGAGACCGAAGCTTCTACAACATAAGCGAAGGAGGATCAACGGATCGGGTTCTGCCCATCATGATTCGAAGGATTGCCAGGAATGTCGAGCAGGGTCAAGCATCTATTGGACGAGTTGTAGAAGTGGATGCCAACTCGAATCTCAACAGTGTTCGCATCCGCCAACTCGAAGAAGCCATGGACAGGACAAGTAGGACCAACGAGGCTCTGCAGCATCAGCTAGCTGCATCCTGAGCCGAAGTTAGGGAACTCCGAGCACGTCAAAGGACTCATGATCGACACCTTCAGGAAGTTATGCGATAGATAGCGGATCTGAGGGTTCGCCCAACAAGTAACCGTCGCCAGTAGAAGACGTCTAGTACCTCACTCTTTTGTTTAAAGGACTAGTCTTTCCTCTCTATATTCCATAGATCTCTTGTCTGTAAACATTTCTAGCTTAAAAGTACCTTAACTAGACCTCTAAACTGCCAACATTTTCCTGATGGTTGATGTAAGACCTACTGTTAGGTCAATTTTCATGAACTTGTATTACATCATTTATACCAGTATATTGGCAGTTGACTACTCTATTGCTATGATTCTCATTCTGATCTTGGATTATGTTGATTTGATCCATGAAACACACTATTCATATTCGCAATAGACTCTTACTATTGCTATCATTTCTATGGTCTTCCAGTGAAAGATGCCTCCTCGAAAGCGTCCAAGTCGAGGAAGACCAGCAACTCAAACCCCTCTTCCACCACCTCCCCCACCACAGTTCGATCCAGTGCTGTTCCAAACGGCTGTGACTGCAACTGTAACAGCAGCCATGGCTCAAATGAACTCCGGGGACGCGAGCGGTGGTAACTCTAGATTTGGTGAAGTCCACCAAAGAGTGCAGGGATGCACTTATAAGGACTTCATGAACTGTAAACCTACCTTCTTCGATGGTACTGGAGGAATTCTGGCACTATCCCAATGGTTCGAAAGAACCGAAGCCGTATTTGAAATGTGCTCTTGCCCCGAAGAGAGCAAAATCAAGTTCGCTACTGCCACCCTCACTAACTGAGCCTTGACATGGTGGAATGGTCATGTCAGTGCACTCTCCTTGGTAACAGCCAATGCCATGGGCTGGGACACTTTGAAAGATCTCATGAGAGGGGAGTACTGCCCTAGGGGCGAATTTCTACAACTTGAGGAGGAACTCTGGAACCTCAAGATGAAAGGGACTGACATAACAACTTACACGTCCAGGTTCTGCGACTTGGCGGCTATGTGTCCCAACATGATCCCATCCGAAAGCAAGAAGATTGAACGATACATCTAGGGTTTAGTGCCCCCGGATCGAGGAAATGTTCTAGCCTCACGCCCTACCACCTTCGACAGCACCAAGGAATTGGCCCAGAGTCTGATCAATCATGAAGTCTCTTCCACCCCAACAACAGCAACCCCAACCACCACTACACCACCCGATTCATCTGACAGAAAGAGGAAGCGATGGGATAAGAAGAAAGGCAAGAAAACTCAAACCTCCTCCAAGGACCAGCAAATTGTGGCGGTCCATGCTGCCACTACTCCAGCCACTCCTGCACCACCAAAAGCTTATAGTGGGAATCTGCCCAAGTGTCCCAAGTGCCCTTTCCACCACAATGGCCCCTGCCGTGAATTGCAGTGTTCCAACTGCGGCCGGAAGGGCCATACTGTCCGATTTTGTAGGGCCCCTCCCAAACCTATCACACAGGTTCCCGATACGGGAGTGACCCCGACTTGTTATGGCTGCGGTGAAGCTGGTCATTTCAAGAAGAACTGTCCGAAGGCTACAAATGTTGGGGGAACTGGAAGGTTACTCGCTATCGGTCACAATGAAGCGGTAGCGGATCCAATAGTAGTCACGGGTACGTTTCTTCTCAACAACTCTTATGCATGTGTCTTATTCGATAGTGGTGCAGAAAGAAGCTTCATAAATCAAAACTTTAAACACTTACTCAAACAATCCCCTCAACCACTAAAAGAAACATTCGTCGTAGAAATGGCTAACGGGAAGACCGAAAGCTCTAACGAAATCTACATAGGTTGTACCCTCACGTTAGACGATCATTCATTTCCAATCGATCTCATACCGATCTCTATCAAGAGTTTCGATGTCATTGTCAGTATGGACAGGTTGAGTCTTCATCGTGCCGATATCCTATGCTTCGACAAAGCCATTCGCCTAAATCTTCTGAACCACGAAACTCTGTGGATCTATGGAGATAAACCCGGTACGAGCCTTCGCATCATCTCTAGTATCCAGGCTCAGAAATATTTGCGTAAGGAATATCGTGCCTTTCTTGCTCACGTTGTCGACACTAGTCAGAAAACGAAGGATCCGAAGGACATCCCCGTTCTATGCGATTTCCCCGATGTCTTTCCGGAGGACCTTCCAGGTCTACCTCCCAAATGTCAGGTTGAGTTCAGAATCGACCTAGTCCCAGGAGCTATGCCCGTAGCAAAGTCTCCCTATCGTCTAGCGCCTGCCGAGATGCAAGAACTATCTGGTCAACTCAACGAGCTGCTCAGCAAGGGCTTTATAAGACCGAGCTTCTCACCTTGGGGAGCTCCGGTCTTGTTCGTGAAGAAGAAAGACGGATCGTTCCGTATGTGCATCGATTATAGGGAACTCAATAAACTCACGGTCAAAAATCGCTACCCTCTCCCTCGTATCGACGACCTATTCGACCAATTACAAGGAGCAAGTTACTTCTCCAAGATTGATCTTAGGTCCGGGTATCACCAGTTACGGGTACTAGAGGAAGATGTTCCGAAGACAGCTTTCCGAACCCGTTACGGACACTTCGAGTTCGTAGTGATGCCCTTTGGACTAACAAATGCCCCCGCAGTATTCATGGACTTGATGAATAGGGTATGTCGTCCATATCTAGATCAATTCGTCATCGTCTTTATTGACGATATACTCGTCTACTCTCGAAGCGAGGAAGAACACAAGGATCACCTGAGACGAGTCCAGGAAACGTTGCGATCAGAGAAGTTATATGCGAAGTTCTCTAAGTGCGAGTTTTGGATCCGAAGAGTTGAATTCTTAGGACACGTGGTTAGTGAAGAAGGAATCCACGTGGATCCCTCCAAAATTAAAGCTATTGAGAACTGGTCAGCACCGAAGACGCCTACAGAGATTTGTCAATTTCTAGGCCTCGCTGGCTACTACCACAGATTCATCCAAAACTTCTCTCGGATTGTGAAGCCTCTCACCATGTTGACACAGAAGGGTGTATCATTCGACTGGGAAGAGAAACAGGAGAAGGCATTCCAGACCCTGAAGCGAGCCCTATGCACCGCACCGGTATTATCTCTTCCCGAAGGAACAGAAGATTTTGTTGTATACTGCTATGCATCAAATCAGGGGCTCGGTTATGTCTTGATGCAACGAGGTAAGGTCATCGCCTATGCATCAAGACAGCTAAAGACGCATGAGGTGAACTACACTACTCACGATCTCGAGTTAGGAGCGGTCGTCTTCGCACTAAAAATCTGGAGACACTACTTGTATGGGACGAAGAGCGTGGTATACACTGATCACAAAAGCCTCCAACACATACTAAACCAGAAAGAGCTCAATATGAGACAACGCCGATGGGTCGAACTACTTAACGATTACGACTGCGAAATTAGATATCACCCGGGGAAAGCCAACGTGGTAGCAGACGCCCTGAGTAGGAAGGAGTATTCTGGTCGTAGAACCAAGTCATTGACAATAACTATCCATTCGCATCTATCCACGCAGATCAAGGGGGCTCAGCTGGAAGCCTTAAAGCCTGAGAATGTGACGGGAGAATCCCTACGAGGAATGGAGAAAAGTTTGGAGGTCAAGGGTGACGGAGCTTACTATCTCATGGACCGAATCTGGACTCCATGCCACGGAGGTTTCAGAGATTTAGTCATGAAGGAAGCTCACAACACTCGATACTCTGTCCACCCAGGTTCGGATAAGATGTATCTGGATCTCAAAAAGCTATACTGGTGGCCTAACATGAAAGTTGAGATAGCTACTTTTGTGAGTAAGTGCCTTACTTGCGCGAAGGTCAAGGTCGAATATCAAAAGCCATCGGGACTCCTCCAACAACCGGAGATACCGGAATGGAAGTGGGAGCGGATCACAATGGATTTCATAACCTAACTGCCCAAGACAGCGGGTGGGTTGGATACCATTTGGGTCATCGTCGACAGATTGACCAAGTCTGCACACTTCCTGCCCATCAAAGAAACGGACAAGATGGAGAAACTCACAAGGACATACATAAAGGAAATAGTGCGGCTTCATGGCGTCCCCGTATCTATTATCTCGGATAGAGATAGTAGGTTTACTTCGAGATTTTGGAAAGCACTACAAAAAGCATTGGGGACGAGGCTGGACATGAGTACAGCCTACCATCCACAGACTGACGGACAAAGTGAGAGGACAATCCAAACCTTAGAAGATATGCTACGAGCTTGTGTGATTGATTTCGGTAAATCGTGGGACACGTACTTACCCCTTGTGGAGTTTTCCTACAACAATAGCTATCATACGAGCATCAAAGCAGCCCCATTCGAAGCCCTCTATGGCCGGAAGTGCATATCCCCTTTGTGTTGGGCTGAGGTGGGTGACACTCAGTTAGCTAAAGGGCGAGTTCCTGATAGTGCTCTCACTGGTCCGGAGATTATTCGAGAGACGACCGAAAAGATTGTACAGATTCGTGAACGATTAAAAGCCGCTAGGGATCGACAGAAAAGCTACGTAGACAAACGGAGAAAACCCTTGGAATTCCAGGTGGGTGACCGAGTCCTTTTGAAGGTCTCGCCCTGGAAGGGCACGATACGCTTCGGAAAGCGTGGAAAGCTGAACCCGAGGTACGTAGGGCCTTTCGAGATTCTCGCAAGAATCGGCCCTGTAGCTTACAAACTCAACTTACCCCACGAGCTAAGCAACATACATCCTACCTTCCATGTCTCCAACTTGAAGAAATGTCTGTCCGACGAGACTTTCGTGATTCCCCTCGACGAGATCGAGGTCAATGAGAGCCTTAACTTCGTGGAAGAGCCTGCGGAGATTATGGATCGGGAAGTAAAACGAACGAAACAAAGCCGCATCCCAATGGTGAAGGTTCGGTGGAACGCCAAGCGGGGACTGGAATTCACTTGGGAGCGCGAGGATCAAATGAAACTCAAATATCCCCATCTCTTCGCTCAGCAATGTTGTAATACTTATCTGTATGAATTCTAAATTTCAGGACGAAATTCCCCTAACGGGGGGATGATGTGACAACCCAAATCTATTTCCGTTACATAACCCCGATTTCACTAACGGAATTCGTCGATATATATATATATATATATATATATATATATATATATATATATATTTCCGTAATATTTGGAGTCGTCAATAAATAAATATCTATTTATTTATATTTCATGACATTATCATTTTAAAATAAGTAAATATAACTTGTAAGTGTTAACCCCGTTTAACAAAATAAAGTTATATTACCTTTCAATCACTCCACCCGGGTAAAAAGTTTAAACCCTGTTAAACTTGAGCATTGGGTAGTCATGTACCGGGTGCAATACCCGAGGCATATTTAAGGAAAATGGATGTCACTTTACACCCTTTTTCCCACCCCAAACATACACTCTCTCACTACTTTCTCTCTCTAGACCCGATTCCGACTCCAAAACCGCGAATTCCGGCTTCCAAACGTAAGAGTTTCTTCCCTAACTTGTTCTAAAATATGCATCAATGTGTTTATAGCTCAAAAATCGTGTGAATGAGTCATGATCAAGGAGTTTACGGCCTAAGAAGCTCCTTAGGTTGTAAACACCCTAAAGATGGCCAAAAGTCCCCATTTTTCTTCTTTTAAGCTTGGATACTAGTTAGGGGTTATACCTAGGAGCCTTTGATCATCAAAACCATAAGTTTTAGGGCACTAAAAAGAGTTTACGGCCCAAGCACATGCTTAGGCTGTAAACACCCTTTTTCCATCTTAAAAGTCCCAAAAACCCTTCCAAAACATGTTTGGACTTAAGATGCAACCTAGGGGACTTCCAATTCGAGTTTAGGCTAAGTAAAACACCATGTCAGAGGGGTAAACTAGAGTTTACGGCCAAGCATATGCTTAGACCGTAAACTCCCCCAAACCTAGCCAAAATGATGGTTTAAGCCCCTAAACACCCTTATACCTTCACTAGAAATCAATGGAAATGGAATAAGGGCCTTAACATCATGAAATGGGGAGTGAAGAAGAGTTCACGGCCAAGCCATGAGGCTTACGGCCGTAAACTCCAAGGGAGTAAACTCATGAGCCCCTTGTTACCCCTTTTGGCCTTGTAAAATACCCTAGATCCACCACCTCTTGCATGTAAGACTAGATAGCATTCAAAAATACCCCTCCCATGAGTTTACGGCCGTAAACTCATGGGGGGATAAGGCCTCCCAACCGTAAACTCACATAGGGTGGGTTTTAGGAGAGTAAACTCCAATGTGGGGTCACACACTCCTTCCCTACAACTCATTGACCTTCTAATACTCAACCATTAGGCCTTTAATCAAGCTTGAATGTTTAAATGCTTTAAATAGAATATAAGTCACTAATTACTTTCAAAACACTTATCCCACATGTTAATAGGGTCTTAAAGGGTGTACAAGTCCTTAATTGACACCAAACGCTCAACCGACACTTTCACCCGATTTACCCGATTTACTCGGTTTCAGGTGAGTTCATACCCCTTAAATGAACCTTTCAAATGTTTTTTTTATGTTTTAGGGGGGGATACAAGTCAAATATACATGTTTATGAGAATTAATCACATGTGATTCACTACTCGTAGTTCAAATCACATGTGATTTATCACTATGCCTTATAAAAGAATTTTGCGTTTTCAAAACTACTTTGGATAAATAAACTAATTTCTAAATGTTTTCTTTGTATAAGATTTTCATTAAATAAGTTTTCTTATAAAATGTAACCACGCTAATATATTTATATAAGTAAGACTTGAAGGACTTAGGACTGATAGCTCGCCTTATTTCTTGTTCTTGTTTGATTGTGGGCTTAGGGTAGTTGTTATCCGTCCGACTGTCGTTGATTTCTTAGTTATATATCATGTATATTAGTGTTGGATACGAGCTTTTTCATTCCATTCGATACCTACATTACTTAATTGTCAAGAATCATACACACTAGAATTAACTATAATAGGTATAGTTAAAACCACTACTACTCGTTACTGCCACTACTTTACATACTATAAATGCACACTATTATAAGACGACACACTGATAAGAGAACACACTACAAGCTATACAAAAGGCTATTACACTATAATACAAGAGAAAGCACTAATCAGGAGATAACGCACTAACTCACTACGAGATACGCTATTCGCTACATACTATGCCCAGAGTTTTCCGACAGGAAGACGACGCTACATGTATAGATCTATACGGGGCAGACACTATTACATCCCGACTGTCAACTTCAGTCTGAGCCGTGCAGGCCCAGGGATGCCACTACTTCACTACACTGTGCATGACCGGGAAGGTCATGGGGTCCGCTATTACTCACACTATCAGTATCATACAAGGAATACACTACATCCATACTAAAATACTAACACTAAAGAATAAGTTAATATCCCAAAGTAAATAAGTATCTATTACTAATGGGAGTTTGCACCACTATTACTGATATCAGGTGTAACTTTTCTTATTACACTACCTATTGGAGACTCACTAATATACCTTTACAACAAATGGTTTTCAATGACGATAATTACATGCAACTTAAAGGTTTTCACTTACAATGTATTTTCTGGAAAATATAGGATTTTCTAAAGTTTTCTACTACTTACAAATGTATACTGCAACTTTTCACACTATCTGTACTAATGCATTTTATACTAAAACTCACACTAAACTCTTATGAACTCACCAGCTTTATGCTGATACTCGGTTTCAAAATAACTCGTATCCTCAGGTCAAAGATAGACAGGTACAGGTGCAACATTTTGGAGAAGGTGGAGCTTACAAGATCCATCTCTTATTTTTGTAATACTTTTGGTGTTTGTTGAACATTACAGAACACACTTGTAATTAAACACACTATGTAAATGAAATGGTTGCATGTTTCTTGTTTTTACTATTATGCAATTGTGATGATACTGTACATGACGTCCTCCACCCCGAAACATATTCCGCCGTTATCGGTTTTGGGGTGTGACACATAATTAAAGCAGAAAACAACTCAAAAACGAAATCAATTAATGCAAACATAGTTTAAACAAAGATTAGGTAAAGAGTACATTGAATTGCCTTGATCTCCCCAAAATCGAATGATTAGAATCGATCTTCAAGTTCCAGAGCTCCAGCAACAGCTTGAATCGTTAATTATCCTTCAAGGGTTCCAAAGAGAGGTTCCAAATTCGTGAATCCACCACTTAAAATCCGGCGAGTCCACCACTTAAAATCCGTATACGATAAGGAATCTTATTTGTGCGCAAATCTTCGAGCCTACTCGGCGAGTAGGCTCCCAATTCGCCGAGTTCTTCAAGGTTTTTCTTTCTTTTCTTTCTTTCTTCAATTCCCGAGCTTCTTATCGGTTTTTCTGCTTCCTTTTGCTTCCGAGGTCATCTTTTAGGTTAAAAATACATTTTAAACATATTTTAGTACCTTTTGTTCATAATTTTCAATAAAATAGCCAAAACGTATTAAGATTTAACAAAAAATATATGACTAATTATGCCCATATCAAATTATCCCACACTTGACTATTGCTTGCCCCCAAGGAAAACTGAATTTTAACATACTAGCATCACATAAAGTAATTCCAATCAAAACCAGCCATTATGCTAAGACCGCAATGCATGCATTTGTGTGTAAAAATTTTCCTAAGGATCCCCCTGATTCTAAATACTCACAATCCTCATAAACACTCCGCCACTTCTTTTGAACAACGCTTGTTCTATGCATCCCTCCGAATCCATCCGCAAAAAACTTCCTAACCTCGAGGTATTTTTGGTCAAGCAACCCAAGCATACATAAGTTAGAAAATTATAACTTTTCGATACCACAATGGAGCTCTTTCGAATTCTTCACTTCTTTGATAATTTGATCTTGATTTCCTTGAATTCACCACCTTTTCGTTTTTTGGTATCTTCAACTTTTGAACTACTTTAGAATTTTGATCTTTTGATCTTCATACTTTGATTGCTTCGAAAATTCTTACAACTTTTCTTGTAATTCTCTCTCTTTTTTTAACATGTAACTCACTATTTTTACACTCAAAACCTACATGCTTAAGCAAGGGCGCTCAACTTCAACCTGTATTGGTTAAAGATATTAGTTTTCCTGGATACATTTCGAGTACACGATGCTAAACATATCGCAATCCTCAAACTAAGCGAGGTTGTATTTTTGTCCCATGATTTCACTAGAATGAAGGGAGCCACAAATGCATTATAATGTATATTGGCTCAACTAAACATTTAGGTTCTCATAAAATCGTCAAACACAATACTAGCCTGGTTCCTAATTGCTTTTACCAAAATTTTCTAAGTTATCCCTAGCAATTTTAGTGCAAAATTTTCAAAATTAACTAAAATTTTCAAGATTTTCAAAATTTAACTAAAATTTCAACTAATGTAACCAACCCCCTACCCCACACTTAATTTATGCAATGTCCCCATTGCATATTATGCATGATAAAGAATAATAAAATAAAGAGAGAATTAGAACAAACTCCCTTGGGATAGTAGTGGCGAGGTTGGTCTTCATCTTTAAGCTCCATGTTGGGCTGAAGTTCTGTTTTATGTTGCGTCTTTTGGGCTCGTAGATTAGCCTTTTATTCTTCGGTTTGGTCCTGTCCAACTGAGAGCCTTTTATGTATTGTATATAAGTTATTGCTTGCATGCATATTAGGTTAAGATTCAAGATTACAGTTTGTACATTCAAGAATTCTACGATATTGCTTTCTTGTAATCTCCCAATCCTTTACAGTTGATGTTCTTAATCGAGCTCTTCTAAGGATTTTATTTAATCATTCAACACGATTGATTCAAGCTGCTGTGTTCTTAATATTTTTCTCTGGTTTGCTATTATTATTGCGTTCTTGCTGTTTCTTACACTTATACTTGTTCAAGATCTAATCGATCTTCATAGATTAAAAGTTGTTTTAATCCTATCAATTGGTATCAGAGCAGGAGACTGTGTAATCGATACACATCTTTTCTGTGAAAAAGATTTCCATTAGGGTTTTTCCGCAATCATCGATATTTATTGAGCCGTCGTCTTAATTGACGTATCTTAGTATTTATTGTTTTGCCCTAATCTGCTTTATTACAAGTTTGATCTTTGAACAGGTTATTACGATCATAATGGACGCGACGCAATCAAACCCTATTAATATTTCCAACAGCATTGGTTCGACGACAAAGATTCCAATCTTATACACCCATGACTATGAAGTATGGGCACATCATTTTGAAGATTACGTGATTGGATCGGAGGACAATGGTTTTCTCATATGGGAAGCCATTATCAATGGACCGTTTTCTCATTCCGCGACATCCAGAGTTATTAAGACGCAAAAAGAATACAACGATCTGCTTAAGGACGTGACGAATATTGCGCAAGATGAAAAAGACAAATTCCAGTGCAATATTAAGGCACTAAGGTTGATCAGATTCGCCCTTCAGTCCGACACATTTAGACTGGTCAGCTCATGCACTACGGCGAAGGAAGTGTGGGATAGACTTCGCGAACTGTATTCCACAGACGAAGATCTTGAACATTCTATCCAAACTTTGCTTCTATCTGAGTTTGGAGAATTCAGGCAAGGGGCTGAAGAAACTGTGACCCAGACGTTTGATCGCTTCAATCATCTTCTCAGCAAGATGATCAAACACGACATTGAAAGGAAGCTCATCGAACAAAAGGTTACTTTCTTGAACGGACTGCGATCTGAATGGAGAGCAAATGTTTCCACTGTCAAAGCCCATGAACAGTTTAAATCATACTCTTTGGCAAAACTGGTGGGTATTCTAAAGTCCCAAGAGAAGATTGTGGTTCAAGAGAAAAATTTTGTCTCCAGTCTTGGTTCGTTGGCCCTCCTATCTAAAAGTAAAACTGTGATGGAGGATGAAGAGCTCAATTTAGAAGAATATGACCTCTCAACTGAGGATTATGCCATGATGGTATCCAATCCTAAGAGGTTCATAAAGAAGAGATTCCCCAACAACAAAAACCGAAACTGGCAGGGGAGTTACAGCTCTGAAAAGGCGAACAATGAACCGAAGGCTGAGGAGTCCAAGAAGGAACCGAAGGTAGATGGCGATTCTGGAGTAAGCTGTTTTTACTGTGGTGGCAAGAACCACTATGCTAAGGACTGTGTTCTTAAAAAGATGGCTGAAAAGGATGACGGAAAGGATGAGGAAGCCGTGCTGCAGAAGAGATTGGATGAGTTGAGAAAGAAAAAGTCTATCGCTAACCCTTCTATTAATGCTCTTATTGTGCAGGGTTCGGTTAATGACGATGAGTTCGGTAGCACCGAAGTTTGGTCTACTGACTCAGAAGATGAAGAAGTGAGGAAGCCTACTCATGGAAAGGCTTATATGGCTAAGGAGGAAAGCAGTGGTGGAAAATGCTTCATGGTGTCAAGCGCATCTCAGATGAGGGAATACAATACCGATGGAGGAAGCAATGGACCGAAGGTGCAGGAAGATATGTGCTTCACGGCCAAACCACTCAGCCAACAGTTCAATGAGCTTGAAGAACTGATAAAGAAGGTACAATCTATTTTTATTTCATCTAAAGTACCATCATTCTCATATGAGAAAGAACTAAAAAACGTTAACACAAGAATTTGTCATTTAGATAGTAGCTTAACTCAAACTCGAGTCACCAATTCTAACCTGACTGATCAATTAAGCAGGGTGGCGTCGAAGAGTGAGGAGCGGCGTATGTGGATTGAGTTAAAAGAGTCGGAATTAATTAAAGTCAAAGACGAAAACATTTATTTGCAGAGAGACAATTTGAAATTGTTAAAACAACGAAATGTTTTTTGTTTAATAGCTAAACGATTATATTCCAATATTACTCAGCTTCACTTGGACTGTGAAATAGGCAAAAAGATCCACCGTATGATTTTACCATTCCTAGAATTTAAGGAGGATGAAATCGATGCCGAAGCTTACAATTGTGAGAGTGTGATTTCGTCTGATGATGTCAACCCAACTTATCAAATTGGACTGGACAAAATTGAGTCCTTCATTAAATCCAAAGACCATAAGGACATGCTCAAAAATCTTTTGGACGAAAATGACAGACTTAAACTGAGAACCGAAACCATACAAAAGTTTGACTCTCTAAATGCCAAAGTAAGCTCAGAAAATAAAATCGATGTTGAAAATGCATCTGAGCTTAACGAGGACGAAAACATGAGTGAAATTTCTATAGAGGATACGGTTGACTGCTCAGAATTTGTTAAAAGCGAAACTAAAAACCACAAAAATCTTATTTCTGAAAATTCAGTGGAATTCGCTAGATTGTCCCAACAAAAGTCCCCAAAATTAGTAGAAAAAGCTGTTGTGTATCAAAAAGTCAGAACCACTCCGAATCAAGTATACAAAGTGACTGGAGTAACCGAACATCAAACAGCTGAACTCACGGCTATTGTTAACGAAGACAATGCTGATGGCTGTGATGAATTCTTCTGGGAAGCTCCTATTGACAATGGAAACGAAACCGTTGGCCTATCTGAAAGAACCTCTTGGATGAAGAAAGGGAGATACATACCTGAACCCTTGAACAAGCCTGATAATTTCAGTGAACCAAGCACAAGTGGTACAAAAGATACTCCTCAAGAGGTTGATCGCTCAGCAAAAGAAGACATTCCTTCTACGCCAACAGCTCGAAGTGAAACTTCATCAGATACTCCTTCCACTTCCTCAGGGCAAACTGAATCTTCTTCGAACATTCCCTCTGCACCCTCAGCTCAAAGAAAAACTCCTAAAGTTCAAAAGGAACCAGCAAAGGTGACATCAAAAGCGAAAGCGAACATTCATCATCAACCTAAACAGATGAGGGATAAAAAGATAGAAAGGAACCTAAGATACAGGAAAAACCTTTCTGAAAGAAAACAATTCTGGCACTCCCAGAATGCATACTATTCACACAAAGACAAGAATCTGAAGTATGAAAACAATCCCGTAAGAAAACCTGATAATTCCAACAACCGAAACCAAAGGTTCGGTTCGCAAGAAGATACCAACCGAAAGCAAAGGTTCGGTTCTGAAAAGGATTTCAACCGAAACCAAAGGTTCGGTTCCAAGAACCACTCCAACCGAACTCAGAGGTTCGGCTCTGAAGTCAGACGAGAACAAGACTCAAAGGTTAACCCCACCAACGATCAAAAGCAAAAGGGTCACCTAGAGTTATCAGCAAGGAAGACATCACCATCCAAATCCAAATCCTCTCTTCCTAATTCTTCTCGTTTATCACCATCTTGCTCTAACGCTAATTCCGTTGATTCTCAAAAACCTCGTCCATCTGCTGAACAGAAGGGAAAGCAGAAGGTCGATGAATCCAAACCTGAGTCCAAAGCGAACAAACCCAATCCTAACAAAATAAAAGTATTCACCATTAAAAAGAAAGATGAAACAACTTTAATTAAAAGAACATATCTTGTTGACATCTCTCTAACTATTCCTGTTCCCATGAAAACCTCACATGGACCCAAGAAACTTTGGGTTCCTAAATCTGCTTAATTTTTGCAGGTTATAAGTGACGAGCAGTTTGACGAAGAATGGTACATCGACAGTGGCTGCTCACGTCACATGACAGGAAGGAAAGAGGAACTCAGAGAATACAGATCTCTTGCAAATGGTGGCAACGTTAACTTTGGAAATAACTCTTTCGGCACCATAAAGGGATATGGGATGATAACGAATGGTGATTTTACCATAAGGAAGGTGGCCTATGTGGAAGGACTTCAACACAACCTCATCAGTGTATCTCAGCTTGTTGGAGGTACAGGTCTCAAAGTTTCATTCGATGATGAAGGTTCTGAAATCACAGAGAAAAAGTCAAAGAAAGTGATTTTAAAGTCAGAGCGAAAGGGTGAAATGTTTCCGCTGAACATGAAACCCATCAAAGGAAACCCAGCAATATGTCTGCTATCAAAAGGTCAATCCGACGAAAGCTGGTTGTGGCACAGAAGACTCTCTCATCTCAATTTCAAAGATATCAACCGACTTGTCACTGGAGGTCATGTTAGGGGTCTTCCATTGCTCAAGTTTGACAGAGAGCATTTATGTGCTGCATGTGAAATGGGAAAGCAGAGTCGTCAAAGTCACCCATCCATAATTAACACAAAAGTTGTTGAACCACTCGAATTGCTTCATATCGATTTGTGTGGTCCTTCATCTATTGAAAGCATCGGTGGTAGCAAGTACATTCTTGTTGTCGTTGATGACTTCTCTAGATTTACATGGGTGTTCTTTCTAAAGCTCAAATCTGAAGCGACTCAAAAGCTGAAAGTGTTTATCAAGCAAATTGAAGTCCAGCTCAAGAAGGTCGTTCGCAACATCAGGAGCGACAATGGTCTCGAATTCAAGAACAGGGAGTTTGAAGTGTTTCTTGCAGAAAAGGGAATTAGCCATAATTTCTCAGCTCCCTACACACCACAGCAGAACGGAATAGTCGAAAGACGAAACCGATCTCTGTGTGAAGCTGCCCGAACTATGTTAAGTTTCGCTTCCTTACCTCTTTATTTTTGGGCTGACGCTATTTCTGCTGCTTGTTATACACAAAACAGGTCCTATCTCAACAAGCGATTCACGCTCACACCATATGAGATATTAAACAACAGGAAGCCCAATGTGAAATTTTTCCACGTTTTTGGCTCAAGGTGTTTCATCTTTAACTCTAAAGAACACCGCAACAAGTTTGATGTCAAAGCCGACGAGGGAATCTTTCTGGGTTACTCACTCACTTCAAAGGCGTACAGGGTTCTAAACAAACGATCAAGAAGGATTGAAGAGACATACTATGTGACCTTCGACGATAGATATGTCAAGAAGCTACAGGCCATAGATGACACTGCCAGGGAAATCTTTCCTCAAACTGGTCAGGTCACAGTCTCAATCGCCAATATGTACGAGAATTTTCCGGATCTCTTTGACGAACCGGAAAAAGCTTCTCTCTCAGAAGCAGGTGTAGCCGACAACAAAATAGATCATATGAAGCAGATTGTCGAAGATGCTGCAAGAAGAATGGATGAAGGAAAATCGCCTACTGATGAATCTCCAACCAACAATGCTTCAGTCGAGGGGGAGCCAAGTTCTCTTGTCGAGGGGGAGCCTAGCTCACAAGTCCAGGGGGAGCCAAGCTCTACTACTTCAACCGAAGGTCCTTCATCAAACGAAGGTAACTTTCCAACTGAAGATGCCCCTCCAAACGAAGGTGCTTCAATGCCTGAAAATCCAGCACCACAAGAAACCCCTGAACCTCATGTTTGTCAAGACTCATCAATTGAGGGGGAGCATGATGATATGACGCTTGATTTTGATAGCCAATCTGAGCCTGAAGAGATGATCAACGCTGAACTAGATCCAACCTTCGATCCGAATTACCCTCCTCTTACAAAATGGACCAGAGATCATCCTATCTCTCAAGTAGTTGGTGACATATCTGAAAAGGTTCTGACCCGATCTCAACTGAAGGCAAAACAGACATCCTTATTCTCAAAGGTTGAGTTTTGTATGTTTAACTCATTTGTATCAAAAGTTGAACCGAAGACAGTGAACACTGCTCTCGATCACTCTGATTGGGTTCAAGCAATGCAAGACGAACTAAACGAGTTTGAAAGGAACAAAGTCTGGCGCCTCATTCCAACTCCTCCAGATGCTTCAGTTGTTGGTCTCAAATGGGTTTTTAGAAACAAAATGGACAAGGAAGGTAATGTCATAAGGAACAAGGCTCGTCTGGTTGTCAAAGGATACTGTCAGGAGGAAGGGATAGATTACGAAGAGACGTTCGCTCCAGTAGCTAGGCTAGAATCGGTCAGAATATTTCTGGCCTATGCTGCTCACAAAAACTTTGAGGTCTTCCAAATGGACGTCAAGTGCGCATTTCTCAATGGAGAACTTGAAGAAACTGTGTATGTGGAGCAACCTCCTGGGTTCATAAACGAAAAGTATCCAAATCATTGCTACATTCTGGATAAAGCTGTGTACGGCCTCAAACAAGCTCCGAGAGCCTGGTATGAAACGCTTACAAAATTTTTAAAGATGTCCAAATTCAAACAAGGTTCGGTTGACCCAACCTTCTTTCGCAAAAAGGAAGGTAACCACCTTATGATAGTTCAAATTTATGTCGATGACATCATCTTTGGCTCTACGAATCCCAGCTTAACAGCTGAATTCAGAAAGTTGATGGAGACTAAGTTTGAAATGAGCTCAATGGGTCCTATTAATTTTTTCCTTGGTTTAAATATAAGACAGGGACCCGAAGGCATCTTTATCAATCAGGAAGCTTACACAAAGACTCTCCTAGCAAAGTTTGGCATGATGGGAGACTCAAAAGTCAAAGTCCCAATGGCATTCGGCACCAAACTTACCCCTTCTCTAGACAAACCGGCTGTCGACATCACGCTCTATCGTCAAATGATAGGCTCACTGATGTATCTAAGTGCTAGCAGGCTTGATATCATGTTTTCTGTGTGTTATTGTGCTCGATTTCAGGCTAACCCACGCGAACCTCACATGCTGGCTGTGAAGAACATCCTACGCTATCTCAAGCGAACCGCCTCCTTAGGTCTATGGTATCCATCCAACTCTGGCTTCTTCGTTCAAGCCTATTCTGATGCTGACCTCGGAGGATGTGGACTCGACCGCAAAAGCACAACTGGTGGCTGTCAATTTCTTGATGGGAAGTTGGTCAGCTGGCAATCCAAGAAACAAACATGTGTGTCGCTGTCTACTGCAGAAGCGGAATACATTGCCGCTGCATCCTGCACATCACAAGTGATTTGGATCCAGAGTCAACTTCGAGACTATGGACTCAATATGAAGAAGATCCCACTATATTGTGACTCTGAAAGTGCAATTAGGATCTGTCATAACCCAGTGCAACACTCTAAAACCAAACACATAGCACTGAGGTATCACTTCATCAAAGATCATGTGGAAGATGGAAATGTCGAAGTTCACTTCGTAAGAACCACTGATCAACTGGCTGACGTCTTTACCAAAGCTCTTCCAGAAGCATCGTTCAATAAAATATTGCAAGGGCTAGGAATGATGGAATCAGAGTCAGTTCCTTACACTACCTCTCGATCTCAAACGTAAGAAGCGAATCCAACCGAACGTTCGGGTTCGGTTCAACCATTTCACTCGCTCATTACTTCAAAGGTAGTTTCTCCTTGTTGTATATTTCTGGTGCAAAATTTGTTTTTCTTTATGTAAAAAAGTTTTTTTTATTGCATATCTAAACTCCTTGGTTTCTTAAAAAAAAATTTTCTTTTTTTCAAAATTCTTTCTGAACCGAAACCAACCGAAGGTTCGGGTTCGGTTTCTCAAAATTTTTCTGAACCGAAACCAACCGAAGGTTCGGGTTCGGTTTTTCAAAATTTTCCTCAACCGAAACCAACCGAACGCTCGGGTTCGGTTTTTCCATTTTCTTTGGCAAAGTTTTTTTTAATCGTATTTTTTTCTTTTCATTTAACTCTTTTATAATTTTTTTATGTCTTATTTTTTTTTACTTTTAATTTTTTTTTTCTCTCAATTTCAAAAACTCTAAAAAATATTTTTTTTTTTTGTGTGCTCTTTTGTTTATGGGGATATATTTCATGACTTACTTAAGTGTCCCTAGAAGCATGTTGCTGTATGTGTCCCAAGCCTCATAAGATTTTGAATAATAGCCTTCATGACCTGGTATACACAAACCTTGTCTTCCCAATAAGGCTAACTCATTTATTCTAATCGTGAGCTACCTCATTCTTTTCTCACATGAGTTCAGAGTCTCCTGCTTGGTCCTTATGTTCGCAGCAGAGGTACTATGTCTTCTTTCACCATCTCCATTACACTTCTCCATAACATTCGCATCATCACTGTAACCCTTGAGACTCTCAGCAACTACCACTGAGGTTTATGGTTACACAACATCTGTGTTTCTGATCTTAGCTTCGTGCCACTACGAGCTGAGTGAAACCCAAAACTCAACACCAATGAATTGACGGTGACCAATTAACTTGATCAAGTTTTCACCAATGAATTAACGAATGTACCTTCATGAAATCTCATTTTTTTTGCGTGGTTCCAATGAAATTGTTACACACCATGACATTTCTTCCCAAGGGATCCAGTTTTAAATTTTTATCTGAGATTTCATATTAATCCAAGCCACTACAAAATTAACTGATACCTACTTGTTCAACAGACTACACTGGTCTCACAAGTACTTTGTTCACGTTCGTTCTTATATCAGGAATTGAATTGTTGAATCAAAGCGAAACCACCCTTAATTTGCCTTATTTAAAGAAGCCTTTCAACATTTATTGATAAATGTTTGATCGTAATTCAACGGGATTCCACACTACCACTTTGAGGTCTCTCTTGACCTTGAAGGAAGAGATTCGTGCCCGGGATCATCAGTTTCGTGTCATCATTGACATCACAGATTATCCTACACAGAGTTGCTTTATTTCTCTAATTTTTTTTACACTCTTTGCACGAAAATCCTAGATTTTCAAAAATTCCGTTACTAATTATTTTACAGGCTGGATAATTAATGGATGGTTCATAATGAAGTTGTGGTTACCAATAATTCACGTGGGCATTTTATTCAAAAGATGGCGTTTAAAAAGGGATAAGTTCAAAAGGTTGCTGACGGGGCGGGAGTTCAAAGGATAGAAATTCAAACGACGGTACAAAAGGAGGGCGCGTGAATTTGAAGCGGCCGCGCTTTTTCTGACACTATTGGACGCGTGTGCAGTATTGAAGCGTCATCCATCTGGCATTAATGGCGCGTGTGGAAATGGAAACGGTTCCTCTCTCTGAACCGGCGCTTATTGGGCGGTGTGATCCTAGGAATCTGACACTCTCTCTCCTACGTGATCATCGCACGTCCCAACTGTCACCAATCAGTCAATCAAAAACCCTTCCGTATTTCAATAAGAGATTTGACACGATCTTTCTCTCTCCTATCCCCTACTATAAAAAGCCATCAACACCACCTTTTACCTCTTTACTGCCCCCATAATTCCAAAGCAAAATTACTCCCAAAACTCTCTCCCGGTCATCTTCTTCTCCACACCTGCAACAATGGCTGAATCTTCATCCGTTCATGCCACTTCTCAAATTCTTCCCATCAGACCTCAACAATGCCTTGTCATTGATCTGAACCCACTAGCCTATGATCCTTACATGTCGCCGGTCATCGAATGCCTCAAGTACTCCCAGCTTGCTCCGACATTGTCCAGACTTGAAACGGTGCCAATGGTGGCTCTATCTCAGGTCTATGCGACGGCCTACTACGACAAGGGCGTCGACAGGATATTTTTCGAAGTGGCGAAACACAAAACGTCGATTTCTCGTCCCCGCTTCTGCACCATGCTTGGATTTGCTGCAGACCCATCGCGTATTAACCCGGAGACGATTCCGGTTGGAATGTTATACAGCATGTTCTACAACATGGGCTACACGGAAGTTCTTACCTCCGTCGCCAGGTTCAAGAAGTCATGCCTACCGCCCCTGTGGAATGGGTTATTTACAGTTCTCTTCAAGGGACTGTCTGAGAGGAGCTCAGGATCGGACGGGGCCAGTCGTCTTTTCCTGTCAATCATGTATGGGGTGTACAACGGGATCAACCTCGATTATGGGTTTGTCCTTTGGCAACAACTAATTCAGAGCCTTTCTTCCACTTCTCGACACTCTGAAGTGTCGCTGGCCCGGTTCTGGATCTTGATCACTAGATGGGCCATGGACAGGTTTGAGGTCCCAACTGCTGACGGTGCACCGATGTCTTCTGTTGGTACGTTCCATACCAAGAAGATCATCGTATCCGATGCATCGAAATTCTCCTTCATTGGCTCTATCCCGGAGTCGATGTATGGTAGTGTGCCATCAGACAACAGTATGATCAAGGCGATCAAGGAGTTAGGGCCATCTGGTCCGAGGGAACTGACACCGGACATGCTGCGATCAATTCATGATGCCGACAAACCGGTGGCCAGGGGTAAGAAGGCAGACAAGGGGAAGAAACCATCCAAAGCCCCAAAACCTTCTCCCAAGAAGCGCAAACAACCGAAGGCTGCTTCGTCACCACAACCGAAAAGAAGGAAGACCCAACAAAAGCGAAAGCTAGTCCTTCCCTCCTCATCAAGCGAATCCGAAGGTGAGCGTTCGGACTCTGAGGGATCACAAGGAGACGAATCTCCACAAAGAGGCAACACACCCCCTCGGTCCCCAACCCCGGAGATGGAACTTCACCAATCCCCAGTTCCTTCCCCTCCACCCACAATTCCTATTTCCATTCCCACCATAAACCCTACCATACCACCAACCTCATTCCCTATAGCACCACCCATATTCACCACATCCACCGAAACACCACCTGTTACCGAAACCCCACCTGTAACCGAACCTCCACAAACCGAAACCCATACACCACCACCACCCGAAACTCATCCCCCACCCACTCAACTTGAACCAACTAAACCAATAACACCCCCAACTTCACCACTACCTCAATCTCCAGAAGACGCCTCCGACGGCGATGATCAATACCTTGGTGGTGATCACATGAACTATGATTCGGTCTATTATAGTCCGTTTCAAGTTCAAAGTGATGAGGAGGATGATGCTCCAGTGACAAAGAAGCATCTTCGCGAGCTTAACGAGAAGGTTGCTCAACTTCTCGCCTCCTCTTCCAACCAGCAGTCCTCTTTATCTGAAGCCGCACTTCAGAAGATAGTTGATGCCTTCTCCAAGGCTCAACATGATTCAATGGCCTCAGCAACTGCTGCGATAGACGCCTCCACCCGAGCTTGTGAGGCTGCGACCGAAAAAGTCGATAAACTATTCCATGACGCTACAATCCTGCTGCAGTCTATGCAGGAAAGCGCCGAAGCCACCAAAACAACTCTGGAACCACTTGTTAATCAATTGGCCCAGTTTGTAAAGATGGAGTTATCCTCGTTCGCTACCCTCAGACAAAACCTTAGCGACGACAACTCGGCACTCCGTGCCTCCATCGATGCCCGCTTGGCAAAGCTTCAAGAGGATCTTGCGGCTGAAAATTCACTGATGGACGTCCTGGCGAGTAAGACTACTGCCCTCAAGGTCAAGAGCACCCAACTTTCCAACTCCGAACAACAATTGGAGGCTCTTCGATCCGAGAGGGAAATCATCAAGACGTGTGTTTCGGATGTCCACGCCGCTCTATCCAACATCCTGGAAGCACACGACCCCATCCTCAATCACTCAGTGAGACGCACTCTCGCTGAGAAACTCTCTCCGGCCATGGCCCTCTTGAGTAAAATTGAAGGCCTACCCAGTTTCGTGTCCATTCCGAAACAAGGGGGAGATGAGAAGAAAGGATCGAAACCCCCTCCTTCCTCCAAAGCTACTCACACAACTGAACCACCCCCAACTGGTCATGCCTCGGGTTCGGGTGTGAAGAACAAAGGCAAAAACATAGCAGAGGGAGGAGATGACGATGAAGATGAAGATGAAGACAAGGAGACTATTGCGGACATGTTAAAGAGAAAGAACAGTCGCAATACTGATGACGATGTCAGTCGTGTGGCACGTGAAGCTGAAGAAGCCGAACGTAAACAAAAAGAAGCCAACGATCTCCTTGAGAGCCGAAAGCTGCTCTTCCCTGCCTGGACCAGGGATCGTCTGATAAAAGAAGCCATAGAGACTCCAAGCATACTATGGCTCGAGCCGGTGATATCGTTCGACTGCATCAACTCGGTCGATTCGCAATTTGATATGCCGCTGACTCGAAAGGCGTTCATCTTCCACGCCTTCTCCAACATTTTCGAAGTCCCGCATCCGAACGATGAGCTTGACAGGGAGCTCATTGACTTCTACCTGGAGGCCGCTCGCCCTCAATACCTTACATGGAGCGCCCAGAAGATTGTCAATGTTCGGGTGATGAAGCCGTTTGCTGTGGGGAGATTCACAAATGTAAAGTTCAAGCTTATCCGAGGATCTGCAAGAACTGCTCACATGATCTCTCTGGCGGATCTGCCCAATCTGAACCCTCATGATTGGATAGTCTTGTACAACATCTTGCTGACAAACGATGCCGAATATGGTCCCATCTTAGACCATGTCAAAAGGATGCTGGCATGCTATATCATGGAGGTGGCCCTAATGGATCAGGAGGTTGCCACAGTGTTTAAGAAGAAACCGAAAGTCAAGCCTGTGGGATCGGCCAGTGATCTAAACACGATGAAAATGGGCAAGATAGATTCGAGGCGAAACTCTGTGATGTTCAACAGAGCCGAAGGACAGAAATGTCTGTTCGCGTTAGCTGACAAGCACCTCTACACCACTACCTGCTTGGAACACGTCCTATCAATCGTCAAGCGGTGTAAGGACAATTCGGCTGATGACATCAAGTACTTTGAAGATATGATCAATTGGTACATCCGGTTTAGACAGACCATCCTTTCCATAACCAAGTGTCTGTTTAGTACCGTGAAGAAGAAGGTACCAGCCTCAGCCGCCGGCCCAAGTAAGAAGTGAAGGTCTCGCTCCAAATTGACGCAAAGGGGGAGATTGTTGGCTGAAGTTCTGTTTTATGTTGCGTCTTTTGGGCTCGTAGATTAGCCTTTTATTCTTCGGTTTGGTCCTGTCCAACTGAGAGCCTTTTATGTATTGTATATAAGTTATTGCTTGCATGCATATTAGGTTAAGATTCAAGATTACAGTTTGTACATTCAAGAGTTCTACGATATTGCTTTCTTGTAATCTCCCAATCCTTTACAGTTGATGTTCTTAATCGAGCTCTTCTAAGGATTTTATTTAATCATTCAACACGATTGATTCAAGCTGCTGTGTTCTTAATATTGTTCTCTGGTTTGCTATTATTATTGCGTTCTTGCTGTTTCTTACACTTATACTTGTTCAAGATCTAATCGATCTTCATAGATTAAAAGTTGTTTTAATCCTATCACTCCATCTTCAATTGACTTTAGACATGGGAACAACTCATCCATGTCTTGGGCGTCAAGATATCGTGTGGTATAGCTCCAATTATAAGGGAAAAACTCTTGGGAATGCTTGAAAAATGATCTTCCAAAGAAAAGAACCAATGCCCGTATCAAATGTGGTCAAATTGCGAACTTGAAAATAGAATTAACGAGTGACTCGTTGAGTAGATATGCTAACTCGCCGATTTGTAGCGTGACTGGCAGAAAAATCATGAAATTTCACATGGACTCGTCGAGTCCATAAGATGCACTCGGTGAGTAGACCGTTGTGGGGAAAAATTTGTGTTCTGCCCAGATCCGTTTCTGATGTATGGGGGTAATATAAACTAATACGTTCCCCCATTTTTCCTCAATAAATAAATACTCTATAACTCTCTTCATTACCGGACTCAACCTTGGACTCAAAAACTTCTATTCTCTCGTCTAGACTCGACTCTTCACGCTATATTCTCTTACGCTCTACACTCTTTCACTTCACTCTTTTATCCAAATTCTGAAAATACCAAAGGCAAACATACATAATAAAAATGAAAAACAACCAATCCTAAAAATTACTAAATGCTAAAAACAACCCAAAACAAATAAAACAAACCAAAAAAAATGAAAAGTGTCTTAAAAGCAACCACTCAATCAAAGAAAAATAAAAGGATAAATCAATCTTCATCTCCCACCTCACTATCACCAACACCGCTTCCTCTGGCTTCGCTCCATCTTTGGCTCACTCTCTCGTCCGAACTCCATACATATGGATACTCGGGCCCGAGGATTGGTGCAAGATGCAATTGATCAAATAAATGCCCAAATGAACCATGATAATAGTTCATGCTCCGACCAAGATCATCTTGATACCTCCTCAATTCCACGTTGTACCAATCCATTGATAGTTCATCATCCACCGGAATTACTGCTGGATCTTCTCGAACCAGCTCATGCCTTGGTCGGACCCGCCAACCCGGTTACTCGGGCTCTAATACCGCATCATCATTAGGGAGGCAATGTGGCCACCACCATAATCCTCTATGATCCTCGCCCTCCTACGTAACGTGATACTAAAAGGAGGTGTGGGTACCATTGTCAAATAGTTACCGGCCCCTTGCTCCAATATACATAATGTCCTAGCCAATCGAGTTACGAACATCCCTCTATTGATCTTAGAAGTGACTCTTTCCTTGACCGCCCCTTCCCCTAAGTATCTAGCCAAGCAATAAGGAACGTTGCAAAATGTGTTAGGAGTGATAATGCTCCACAAATAGAAGATGTCGAGGGTCGGAACCTTGTTATCATCCTTACGCATGTTGATGGTGCTTGCGACAAGGCGGTGGATCAAACATTGGATGGGAGCACGGATACTCCCTTCTTGAGCGGAAGATGGTATATAAACCCGGTTAGCAATAGTGTTCCACCAAGTAGAAGAAACCACTCCCTCGGGTAGATCTCTATGGTAGTTCTCCAAAAATACCCCAAAAACTTCGGACATTACCACGGATTGGTCATATATTCCTAGCCTCCATCCAAGCTCGGCCATGCTACATTGGTGAATTTCCCCGCCAAGATAGAAAGTAAGGACACCGGGATTGTAGTACTCGCTACCACCTCGGAAAGAGACGGTTGATAAAAATTCCCAGCACAACTCTTGGTATAGTGGTTCCTGAATTCTAAAAAGTTGGTTCCTCCAATCACATGTAACAGTCCCCCCATTATGCATAAAGGTCTTGACCAAGTACGGGGTCAATTCTTCCTCCAATCCTGACTGGCCAATCCAATGCAATCAATCTCATTGGGCACATAGATCTCTTTCCTCATGAATGTCTCCAATTTCTTCTTGGCTTGGACTAGTGATGATTTGGATGTGATTTGAGGAAAAATTAACCACAGGTTGTCCCCATTTCCGCTTCCACGAGAGCTTTGGCCCCTCCTTGACATTTTCTCTGCAAAACTTAACCCAAAACACAAAAACAAAACACATAAAAATTAAAACTGTAAAAATTATGTGTCATTGCAACATGGACTCGTTGAGTCCACGAACCGACTCGGCGAGTAGCATGAACAGTTCATCGTGATTCTCAGTTCTGATTTGGATCACATCATTCATCAAAAATCCAAATTTGTTCCAGGGGTTTGTTCAGGGATGTCTATTAAACATTAATTCATAAGAAATTTTAACTATAACAACCTAATTCATCCAAAATCGAAACCCTATAAACTCAAGTCAAGTTCAAAATCGGGATTTCCAAAAATTAGGGACATTATTCTACCAAAGATTGGAACTTTAACAAGATTAGGAGTAAAAGATATTACCTTTTGATGGGATTTTGAAAATAATGCAAGAAATTGAAGATAAATTCTTGAGAGAGTCGTTTTGCTCGTCGAGTGCTATTGTGGTTGTGAATGATAATCAAGTTTACCAATTAGGGTAAAAACCCTAATTTCACAGAATAGTAAAAAAAATTCGATTTAATCGTGGACTCGCCGAGTAGATACGTGATTCTGAAAATGAAATTGGGATTTTTCAAATGGATTCACCGAGTAAGACTTCGGACTCGTCGAGTCTTAGGATCTGTTTAAAAAATTTTGAAAAATTTTGTGTTCTTTAAATTTTATGCCACTGTACCCCACACTCAAGCTTTGGTTGCCCTCAAACAATCATTTTAAACAAAGAAGAAGATTGAGATAGATAAATCCTAAGAAAAACCAATAAAAGACGAAAAATAAAATGAAAAAGAAAAGTAAAAACGAAAACAAACTCTAAGATCGGTTTGCCTCTCGTAAGCACTTCTTTTTTAAGAGTCGTTAGCTGGACTCCTACCCGCTCTACGTTTCAGCGGCTTCCTCCATCGCGAATTCCTGCTTAATCCTTTGGGCTTTATACTTTGTTTTGTAAGCATGGATTTTTCTCTTATACGCCTTCTTCAACTCCTCCTTTCTCCTTTTGGTATCATTTCCTTCAGATTTATGCTTTATCCCTTTACCACACTTCTTCTTTCTTTCTTCTACCATGTGCCCCATCATGTCCATTCCTCCTTTATCTACCTCGGTCTCCTTTTCAGTCATCATCTCAGCATCACTCGAGGTGAGGTATTCTTTCTCACTTTCTTCATATGCTTGAGAATCCGGTGCTTTAAAAGTGAATACTTCAAAAGTAGTAAAAGCTGAAGCGCGAGGTTTTGTTCTTGTGGTTAGCTTATCTCCTTTTTCTTCTTGATTAATTGTGTGCAATCTAATACAAGATTTATACTCCTTATTTTTCAAATCTGCAACACCCTTTTCATCTTCCAGCCATTCCTTATTATCAACTTGAATTGCTTCCTCATTTTTCAAATTCTTTTCATCAAGTGTTGAGTTTATTTCTTCAAAGTTGTCCTCAACTCCTTCAAGTAACCTTTCCAGTTCCCTTAAATCACTTTGAGCATCAAACTCTTCATCTAATGAATATTGCTTTTAATTATCTTCTTCCAAAAGTGCTAACTCTTTCTCTAGAAATTCATCACCTAATTCCATTGATGAAGTCTTATCTTCAAACGATTTTTCATGCTCCTTTTCTTGAATAGTGACAAAAGTAACCGAATTATCCCCCACCCGAAGTGTAAGTGTTGATTCCTACATATCATCTAAGGCACATGTTGTGTTCAAGAATGGTCTTCCAAGGATGATTGGAATCTTGGGGTCTTCTTCCATGCCCACAACTACGAAGTCAACAAGGAACACCAACTTATCCACCTTGATTAAAAGATCTTCACATACTCCTTTCAGATGGATCATCGTTTTATCAGCTAGATGGATGGTCATGTGGATAGGTTTAAGTTCTAGAAGGTTCAACTTTTTGAATAAAGAGTATGGCATAATATTGATACTAGCCCCTGAATCAGCTAATGCTTGAGTAGTAACCAAATTCCCAAATTGGCAGGGTATGGTGAAGCTTCCCGGATCACCCATCTTTTCTGGTAGTTTATCGAACACTATTTTTGATACTTCTTCCATGTTCTTTCTATTTGTGAGGATCTCTTTAAGAAAGGATGCATACTTTGGCGTGTGAAGGAGTGTTTCAACAAATGGATTGTTCACTTGAAGTGTCCTTAGATGATCCATGATCTTCTTACACTCTTGAATCTGCTTATTCTGAATGGCTTAGCCTGACAATGGTAATCGTGGCGGATATGGCTTTAAATAAGACGTATTTTTACTGGTAGGCTGCGAACTCGTCGAGTCCGTGTTATGTAATTATCGAGTCTATGTCACAGTTTGCAATTCTAGACTTGTTTCTTCATCTTCAAGCTCCACTTTTGCTTCCACTTCCTGGATTGGCTTCAAAGGAGAAAAATTATTTTCAGAGCTTGTTGTTATCACATTCACATGTGCTATTCTCGGGTTCTTTATGGGATTACTTGGAAGTTCACTCGTCGCTCTTTGGTTGACTTGTTGTGCAAGTTGGCCTAATTGTTTCTCAATATTAAGAACAGAGGCTTGCTGGTTTCTCATTAAAGCTTGTTGCTCTTTCATCATGAGTTCTTGTTCTCGTATTGTAGATCAGTTTTGTTGTGTCTTTTCTCGGACGCAACTGCAAGTCTTGTGATAATATATTCAAATTCTGGCTTCTTCTCTTGCACTGGTTCCTCTTTTTGGAAGAAACCTCTTGTCTTCATTTTATATTTCTCCTCCTTATTCTTTTTGTACTAATCATAAGGTAGTCATTCTTTCCTTGGTTTTGGCCAATCTTCATCGTATTTATCGCCACTCGAGTAATATACTTGCGCTTTCCGGTCCCATTTTCATCATGATCGCAGTCCTTTGTAAGGTGAGGCCCGCTATAATTTTCACACCCCACTCTAATGGCATGGATGGATTAGTCCATCCATCTTAGTCATCCTTCGCTCCATATTCTCCAATTTGGCCATCACAGCTGCCATGCTATCATTCATAGAGTTCACCATCCCTCGAGTCGAGTCATGTCTTGGATTATGATATTCTCTAGAGTGTTTAGAGAATTCTTCAATGGGTCTTTTAACTTCAGCCAAATTTTTCTTCGTTAATGGGCCTTGAGATTCAAGCAGTTGTCTAGTGGTGACATTCACTCCATCATAGAAGGTTGACACTTCTTGTTGCATATTAAGGGCATTTTGTGTTCAATTCCTTAGTAGACCTTTGTAGCGCTCCCATGCTTTTAATAAAAACTCTCCTGCTTGTTGCTTAAAATTAGCAATGGCCTTCTTGAGTTTAGCAATTTTAGATGGTGGGAAAAATTGTTCCAGGAACTCCTTACGCATCTTAGCCCATGTAGTAATCTCTCCCAGTGGTAGTGCTTTTAGCCAATCCATTAAGAGCCCCTTTAAAAGTAACAAGGAGCATCCTCAATAACACCGTCTCTCTAGGTACATTTGGAATGTTGAAGTAGTCGGCGATGTCATTAACTTCATCAAGATGCTTGTATGTATCTTCATAATCCTTTCTGGTGAAAGGAATCCCCTTCAATGCAGTAAGGATGTGCCCCTTAAGTTCAAACGTGGCAGTGACGCGTATGGCGGGTTGCACAAGCCTCGGACCGGTGTCGTCTCGAATCCTCTTTTTGTATGCCTCCATCGAGAGGTTGGCAATGTCGGCCATGGTTTTGTCGAGTTCTTCTTCGTGATCAGTTTCTTCAAAATCGGTAACACTTTCCTCCTTCTCGGTCTCGTACTCGGTGTCTTCTTTCGTGTTGCTGGATTCCCCTACTTTCTTTCCCTTCTTCTTGCCAAAAACCGATCTAAAATTCTTAAAAGGCGACTTCTTTGGAGTATCTTCTTCGGTATTGTCCTTGTTCTTGTGAAACAATGATTCCGGCTTTTCAAGTGGTGGAATCAAGGATGAATTTGATCCACAGGTCATAAACAATATGCAAGAGACATAAAAACACGTGTAAAAAGAACAAAATAAACTGGAAAACGAAACTGGAAAATTGCCTTGGACTCGTCGAGTAAGTGTGAATGGACTCGGCGAGTTCAAGGGTAAAACAGAAAACATTTAAAGTGAAATTTCTAAAAGAAAAGACACCAAAACTTAAATCTAATTAAAACTTTTCCTAAATCAGTAACTTTGTGCAAGAAAATCTTACACAAAGGATCGATAACACTAGCAATTAAAATTAATTTTAGAACGGTTCCCCGGCAACGACGCCAAAAACTTGATGTGTGTGGAATGCACTAGTTTTAATCCTACATTTTAAATATAAATTAGACACACAAAAGGCAGTGAACCTGTCGATTGGTGGTATAGTTTATCAAGTAGGGTATCGAACACAAGGAACGACAATTAAGTTAATTACTAGTATTATCTAAAAGCAAGCAATAAAAGAAAAGGTTTTCTCTAGTTTTGCAAAACTAGAAACTTAAGTACTTAACTAATACTCAACTAAGCAACTAACAGTTAAGCAAATGAAAATCAACTAAATTCAATAATGGGAAAGACTTATGTTTAGGTTTTGAATCGTTTATTCCTATGGTTGATTTTATGACAAGTGCAATGGATTAATTAGCATTGGCTACTGATTAGTGTGATTAGTTTCATGTTTGCTATTACTAATCCTTAGAAAACAAATCAAGTTAAGCAGTGATCAAGTGATTAAACTAATTAATTTCCTAGTTTATTGATTATGGTTAAGTAAGACTTATAGTAGCTAATCAAATTGCTAATTCAATTAACCTCTTGTTGATGGCTCGTCACACAAGCTCACACATTTATTTACATATTTTCTAGTTAACCCTAGTTTCACGTTCGCTATTCCTAGGCATATAACAATGTCTTCACACAAATCATATGAGATTAGCAATTAAGAGATCTTCATGCAACTTAATATGTTGGTTAATTAACAGAAAATAGTTGTAATTAACACATAAGGTTCTTTAACAAGCTTAACAAAACAAAATCACCAAACTAAATTAATCCAATCATAAAATCAAACCATATTCATAAAGTCATTTGTCCTAAACAAAAGTTATGAGTTTTTAGCTCATAATTAAAGCAGAAAACAACTCAAAAACGAAATCAATTAATGCAAACATAGTTTAAACAAAAGATTAGGTAAAGAGTACATTGGAATTGCCTTGATCTCCCCAAAATCGAATGATTAGACTCGATCTTCAAGTTCCAGAGCTCTAGCAACAGCTTGAATCATAAATTATCCTTCAAGGGTTCCAAAGAAAGGTTCCAAATTCGTGAATTAAATCCCTTTATATAGTTTCTGAAAAACAAGGGCTACTCGTTGAGTCCACCACTTAAAATCCGTATACGATAAGGAATCTTATTTGTTCGCGAATCTTCGAGCCTACTCGGCGAGTAGGCATCCAGCTCGCCGAGTTATTCAGGGTTTTTCTTTCTTTTCTTTCTTTCTTCAATTCTCGAGCTTCCTATCGCTTTTTCTGCTTCCTTTTGCTTTCGAGCTCATCTTTTAGGCTACAAATACATTTTAAACATATTTTAGTAACTTTTGTTCATAATTTGCAATAAAATATCCAAAAAGTATTAAGATTTAACACAAAATATATGACTAATTATGCTTATAGAGTTGGAGTCTTTCATAAATTCTGAATTTATTTCAGCTAGTTAGCATCTTTCTTGCTTCTTTAATCTTTTACTTGAATTATTGTTTACAAAAACCCCTTTTTACTTTTGGTGACCAAAGTACCTTGCGTGAAGAGCTATAGATTGATTGTCCCGTGTCTCTATGGTTCCATCATGCTTGCCTTGTACTACCTTTTAGTGCAATATAGCAGTGTTCTTGGAATATATTACACCCCTTTATTCGTTGGGTTTGACACACATAAAACATATATTTCTCATTTGACACTCTAATGCTCCAATATACCAGCAACAACGGGGTATGTATGATCATAAATGTTTAAATGGAAGAGATGTATAATAATATATGACCATACATGTTTATACATATATGTCTAATCATAAATGATTATCAATGTTTAAAAACTAATTTGAACCGGTCGGCCGCACCGGTTAGACCGGGAACCGGGAGAGGGGGCGGTTCAACTATCACCGATTTTACATTGATTTCTGAACCGGCCGGTTTTTTGAAAAACCCGGTTGAACCAGTCAAAATAAACAGGTAGAACCAGTTAAACTGAATAAAAACACATGAAAAAGAACCATTTACATTATAAACTTTGGTGATTTTTTTCAAATCTATTTAGTTTTCTCTAAATAAAAACATATGGTAAATGTCATAAAGTTTTTTGATGTGTTTGTATTCATCTAAAACTATATTTCATTTCGGTATTATACTTTATTTTCTTTTTGACGTATATGGATTGATGTAAAACACTAAAAATTATGCTTATGTGTTATTTTAATGTATTTGGATTCATCTACAACTTATTTTATGTGTATTTTTAATGTTTAAACTTGTAAACATCAAATTCATAAGCTATATATGTATGTATGTGTAGGAAAAAAGATAAAAACATGAAAAATATAGAAACTAGTTCACCTGGCAGTCGAACCGGTTAAATCGATTGAACCAGAAGCCGGTCACCATACCGGTTCAACTAAAAAGCCGATTTTTAAAACATTGATGGTTATACATATATATTTTGAGTAATCATAAATGATTATGGTGGTTGGTGGCAAAGGAAGTGGTGGTGGTAGAGGTGGCGGTGGCGGTTTTATAGGTAATGGAGTTAGCGGTTGTGTTGGTGGGGAAGGTGACTGGGGAAAAAGGAACTGGCAGAACTGAATATTCATTTATGATAATAACTCTCTCGTTGCGCTGGTACGTTGAAGTGCTATAGCGGCAAATGAGAATATGCGGCTGAGGTTGAATATCAAGATCTCTATTTTTTCAAACTTTCAATGGAAACTATATATATATATATATATATATATATATATATATATATATATATATATATATATATATATAGAGAGAGAGAGAGAGAGAGAGAGAGAAAGGTAAGTTCAATTGAGAAATAAAAAAGGTTGAGAATGTGGAAGTCATTCTAAGTCAATCATTTATTTTTGCCGCAAAACCCTCAATCGTATCGGCGAAAAGCGAAAGGAATGCACGTGTGTTTTTAAACAAAACATGTTTCATTAAACTATGTTAATAATTACATTAATATATACACAAAAAATAATTTTTGTTTTTTTTTAATTGTCAAGGAAATATTTTTATCGAACACCAATTCTAAATATATCGAAATTTAGAATATTTTATTCTCTATAAATAGACATCAATATTGACATAGTTTTAAGATAAAATAAAAAAGTTATTTTCTAATAATTTCACCTCTCATTTTTTATAAGTGAATACAATTGCATCATATTTTTATTACAGTACATTCGTTATCCAATTCTGAATAAAATGTATGTTTAATTTTTTATACAACTTAAGTATCATTCATATATGAATATAACATGCAATAAACGTTTTAAGATTTACATCAGCTCACATGTTTTATTCACATACTAGATGTAAGACCCGTGTTCTACACGGGTTGATTTAAAAAAAAAAGTTAAATATGAAGGTGTAAACATTAAACTTTTAAAGTAAAATTTGAAATAAATACGACCAAAATGATTAATAAGTAAGTAATTAAATCTATTCTAATAAAAAGACTATTGACATATTTTAAAGAATTGTCTTGAATCATAAATTTTCAAAGACTTTTTTTGAATACAACATTAGATGTCTTATTGCTAAGTTTACCGTCGTTATCTAAAATTAATATTTTTAATTCATTTCTTCATTTAACTCTGGACAATCTACTGTCTATGAGTGAATATTGGTTGTATAAAAAAACAACCCCACCTTTGATAGCGACTGTCATTTTTGTTTATTGTCATTGCAAAATATACGATCAGTGGAAATTGTCTTCTTTAAAATTTAAAAGAAATTCTTTTATATGAATGCGTCAAAGACATTCTTGGAATAAACATATAGTTTCCTATATCACTTCTAGATATTATATCTTTTTATATAACATGATTACCCAATGTTATAACCCATAGCCTCATTCAACTACACAAACCGCATTTCTTATTAACATTCATTAGTAACATAACTGGATCACCGATTTTTAATACCGAATTATGAATTGACAAAACTAGCGGTTTAAGACCATTTAGAACATCAGGCGAGTATACACTTTCATTAAAGTCATCTAGAACATAATCTGAATGACAATGACTATCTTAACTAAAGTATTCTTTTCAGCTTCCAAAATTAGTGATAACAAACGATTGTTTATTTCTTAAAGGACTTCATTTTTAGGTGCAAAGATTTCCCTTACTTGAGAAAAAAATCAGATTCTTAACATTTTGAAGAATTGAAGGATGGACAAATTCAATTAATGAAGCTATAGGATCAAATGAATCGGTATTAAGAAGATCATCCGGGATATCAATAATTGTTTCGCAATCATTTAAACCACTAACCTTTCCTTCCCCTATATCTAAAATTCAGTTTGCAAATGTCGTTAATCTTAGTACTTTGCATTTTAACCAAATGTAGGATGAACTTAATGAAGCATTCACAATGTGTTGTCTACTTCCGTTAGAAACAATAGGTACACTTTGATTAAAATCGTCTAAAAACAATTGCTTTTCCTCCAAATGAAAATTTTAAGCTGCTACAAAGATCATAACTCAATATATCTTTCAAATATCGATCCAACACTTCAAATCCATGCTTATGAATCATAAGTGTCTCATCTCATATAATCAATGATGTTTTTTTAACAATTGAGTAACATCAGTATATGGCTGATATAAAACAAAGAGAAGCCTCATTAAGATTTAGAGGAAATTAAGTTTGTAATGTGTTTTGAGTAACGTTATTTAATCAAGATTACTTATAAAATAATTATGTTGTGTAACGAGATATATAATTATAAAAATCAGAAAAATAAATAGAAAATAAATGATTAAGATAATAAAATAATTATACATGAACATTAAATGATAAGAATAATTACAATTTAAATGATAAATGAAAATGTATCATCAACAAAAAAAATGTTATGAAGAAAAAAAATGAAGTATATTTTCATAAATTTCTGAATACTTCTTTATACACAAAATTGGAATGTGATATTTGTAAGTCTATGATTTTTATCTGAAACTAACAGTTTTAATTATTCTCTAGTTTGAACTCGAGATAAGGAAACATACAATTGACAATATGAAAAAATAGGTTTTATGAGGAATAAACCAACCTTTGATAAGGAATGTCATTGAATTTTAGTATTTATCATTCTAAAACATATGGTTAATTGAAACTGTATTGTTTGAACTTGAAAGATATATTTTAGTAGGACTTAAACATGTTTTTGGAATCAAGGTTTGGTTTTCAATATTACTTTCAAATATGATAAATGCTTAAATAATACACTTGCTTAAAAACGATAAAAGTATCAATAATTATCTTCCTTATAATAAGCAAAGGGTAAAAACATAAGAATCCTTCTAACCTAGTGGTAACTTTGTTTCTTTGTTAGTTGGAGGATGTGGGTTCGATCCCTGCACTCTCCTTTACCTATTCACTAATTTTTTCTTATAAAGAAGCTAAGGGAACGCAGTCAGCACACACATGGATGACACATCAGCAAATCTAGCTTAGTCAGCGCATATGTGGCTTTTCATCTGTAATGATGACTGGCTTAACCTGTAAAAAGGGCAAAAATGAAAAAAAAAATTGTAAGTTTGTGGCCTAAATGAACTAAAAGCTTGTCAAAGGGTAACACTGATAATTTTTGGCCATACTTGAGGCTTATTATGACATTATCCCAACAAATATTAGATAGTTATAATATAATTATCTATTAATAAAGCAAATCAATTTTTATCCATTTTCATCATTAAAAAGATCCTTACCTATTTTGACAATTTATATTACTGCTACCAACTTAATTAAAACATATTATATGAATTTAAATTTGAGTTAAAAGTGAAAAATTAAATTTATAGAAAGAAAACCTAAATAATATTTGGAATAAATAATTACAAAATGCTTCATTTCCTTATGATAAAATAATGTATATCATGAAACTTTAGAAAAAAATAACTTACTTTAGCTTGCAAATCTCTCCATCAATTCAAAGTAAAACTAACCATTACATTAAAAGAATACGAACCAAATATTTTGTTTCAAACAACCCAACATCTTGTACTACCAAATACATTAAAAATTTATGCAGTTATCTTATGTAGTTAGCCTAGGGATGTCAACGGGACCAAACGGGAGCAGAAATAGCTGCCCCCGCCCCCATCCCTGAAATCAGTTGTTGCCCCACTCTGAGGTCCGCCCCCCGGATCCCCCGATTACATTGCCCCCGATTACCTCCATCGCCACTGATCTCGCTCCCATTCCCTTGGTTATAGACTTAAAATTGGATTTTTTGCAAAAAAAACTGCTATGCTTTAGGTTAAAAAGACTATTCTTAATAACTTCAAAAGCTTAATGTAACGCCCCAAAATTCAACCCAAAATTTTCGATTAAAACTTTAAATAAAAGCACAATTGCAAGATCTTAAAACATTCATCAAAGTATCATTAAAAGTTATCAAGTACACAAGTCCCTCATTCATGCCATGCAATCGAGTCGTGTCCATCCTTTAATATAAGAAAACCTAAAACATACAAACCAAACATAGTAAGCACAAAGCTAACTGAGTTCCCAAACTACCACACACATCACAACACAAATAAACAGCTATGGGTTATCAGCAACCCTAGGGACTATCAGCAGTCCCGGTGGGCTAACAGTATGCCCGGTGGTTTATCAGCACCCTTGAAGACTATTAGCAATCTCAGTGGGCTAACAGTACGCCCGATGGGTTATCAACAACCCCGGAGACTATCAGCAATCTTAGTGGGCTAACAGCACCCCCAGTAGATTATCAGCAACCCGGGAGACTACAAGCGGTTTCAGTGGGATAACAGCACGCCCGGTGGGTTATCAGCAACCCTGGAGACTATCAGCAGTCTCAGACACATATAAACAACATAACACAATAATAACAGCTAGACCCAGCTGGTCATCATAGATACAACTATCCTACCACATAGGCTCATACAAACATGCGAGAGTCTCAAAGACAACTAGCATCGTACATACATAATTTAGTGAGCCGACATTGGTGCCTTCGGCTCGCGGGCATTGGGAGAAGACTCACCTCAAACTGCTGAAACAACCAAATAAATGCTCGAACTACTGATCCGGGGAACCCCTTCACAAAATATCATCATGCAGTATCTAAATTAAAAATTAGGTTATAAACCACCTCCGGGCCCTGCCTAAAGACACCCATAAGCCTACAATGGCCTAAATCCTAAATGGTTGCCAAATCCCACTATGGGCCCAGATCCAAAAAGGCCCAGATCCTAAGGATGACCCAAAGTCAAAAAGGACTTGTGATCAAATAAGACCAAATACCTTAGTAATCCAAATATGGACCAAAACCCAAAACTCAACGACGGTCAACAATGTGAGTATGCCCTGCATACTCGATCTATGCCCACCGTATGCCACCTTTGGGCAGTATGCGTTGCGTACAAGCTGGGTACGCCAATGTATTTCACAACAGACCAAACTTATCATTAAGGACTTAAATGGTTAAGCCACTAAGTCCACTTCTTATATCTTATCCCAAATAACGTCTTAACCCATAAAGTCAAAGAGTTTAAGCCTTTGCATGGGTAGAAAGAGTTTAAACCTTGAACTTTAACTTAATCCACACTCAACACTATCAAGATCATGCACGGCTATAAAGGGACCATCAATTAACTGTTTTTACGAATCCACAAGACCTAAAATGCTTGAAAGGACAACTAATAAGCTCTGGAGTACTCCATACTCACAAAGGTCCAAGCTTTGGCACAAAAGTTAATGAAAAACTCATATATGGATATCTAAAAGGAAATTCATCAAGGTATGAACTTTATACCTTTAGAAGATGCACCAAATGGAGTAGTTTCCGGATCCTAATGATTGCAAGCAACCCCTCCTTATTCACTAGTCTTCTTCTTCTTCAACAAAAGGCCACAAAAGTCACCACTAAGCTTCCATATCTTCACTCACAAAGGATACACTCGAAATTAGGGTTTGGAAGGAGTGGAGGTTGATTATGGGAGGCCCAAGGGTGAGTTAATGCCTTTAAATAGGGGTGATACCCTAAAAATTAGGGTTTGGCATCAGCCTACATACGCCCCATATACTCCTAGTATGCCCAATGTACTAGGTTCGACTCTGCAATCATCCATCACCTAGTACGCCCAATGTACTAGGCTCAACCTAATAACCCTCCAAATTCGACTGGCCAAAACTTCTTCATTCTAACTCTGATTTCGACGTTATTTACATCTAGAGAAAGGTATCGAAAATCCCCACAATAATATATAGATATCTTGTACAGATAACTCTTCGAAAAAACTCCATTTCTCATGAAAGAAACTAACCTGTGATTTTTCCCACACTATCCTTCGGCCCAAAGCATAGTCCAGAGCATTTAGGTCTCGTAACTGATGGGTTTTGAGCATTCTAACACTTCCTAAGTGTACATGCAATCCTAATAACCTTGGATCTATGTTTGTCTAATAATCATGCAAAGAATAAATTTGAGAGAATAGTTTAACACATGCAAAATCGGCCAAACCCTTTTGTTTCTTAGTGTGTGTGTGTGTGTCCGATTTTGGGGAGAGTTACATTGCTTATATGGTGTGTTGCATTAGGTAAACCCTAATGTTCCATGACTCTTCATTTCTTGATCCATGGGTTAACTCCATGGAGCATCTTATGGGTGGAACCCAACTTGATAATCCATGGAGCATCTTAGTCCACTATATAAGATATGGAAGATTTACTTAATCTACACATATATCTAATTAGTTATCTTTTGATCACTTAATTAATTCTAAATTAATGCTTGATCAAAACTAATTCAATAATATTATTAATATATTAGAACTTATAATATATTAATAAACCATATGTGTTATTTCTCTCATTTAGTTTATCCAATTGCATGGTGCCATGCAACCCAAATGGACCATGCCAGGTCGGGTCAAGTACTTACCATAAATAGTTATGGACTTAGACACCTTATTCAACAGTCTCCCACTTGGATAAGTCTAATAACTATAACTGCAATACTTCAGGAACCGATCGGCAATCGTAGCTCTTTCAAGGCCTCTCGGAAATGAGAAGATGTTGATACGCCATTTAAGATAAGTGATCATATAATCCTCTGTTCTAGATATCAGCCGGACAAATACATGGAACAATGTCTTACTTATTGTCCAGCAGTTTGTTTCCCGATTTCCGATTTGTTTGACAAAGAACTTAATTGAACACATCAACTTAGTTCTGACCGGGCCCGGTACATAGGTCAAAACAAAATCATCGAGGGGCCCAGATATCAGCTTCTAATCCAAGAAGGAACATATAAACTTCGACTTATATGTTTGTTCTACTACTAGTTGAATTATACACAAAAGCATGTTTTATAACATCGAGTTACCAATGCGTTTTCGTATAATCAATTCATAGGCAACAAATCATATCTCTAGGTTTGAAGACTTATATGATATTACCGTCTCACGATCACTCGAGATAAAATTCCATGAAGTGATTCCAGTGAGCGTGGGTTGATTCCAATACTCAGAACTTATGAACACTCATGATTGTTGTAGCCATGTCCAACACCTTAGACCTCTGCAACCAATCATGACAGTCTTGATTCATACCTACTTCCGACATATGACCGACTGTGGAGGGTCAAATAATATGATATACCAAACATAATTATTCTGGAAGTCAAAACATGCAAAAGAAATATAGTAAACGATTGAAAAAAGATAGTAACACTTTACTCATAAATAAACACAACTTTTATTCATCATCAAATGTCAATTACACTTTACAAATTTCATAATTTATCTAACTAATAAAACTTATATCATCCTTCAGCCCTATGCTCCGAGCATGATGGAGATGCTTAACCCTACTCAGTCCCTTCATGAGGGGATCTGCTAGGTTCTCATCCGATGATACCCTCTTTGCCACGAGGATTCCTTCTTCTATGCGATCTATGATAAAATGATATTTTCTGTCGATGTGTCTGGATCTCCCGTGATCCCTTGGTTCCTTGGCTAAGGCAACAACACTTTCACTATCACAGAAAATTTCCATGGTCTCCTTTATAGCTGGTACTACTCCACGGTCTCCAATGAAGTTCTTCAGCCATATAGCCTCCTTTGCTGCCTCGCTCGCTGCTATATACTCTGATTTACAAGTGGAATCAGCCACTATCTCCTGCTTGGAACTCTTCCAAGTGATTGCTCCTCCGTTTAGGGTGAAGACCCAGCCCGAATGAGAGCGGAAATTATCCCTATCAGTCTGGAAGCCAACATCACAATACCCTACAACTCTCAAGTCATCACTCCCACCGAGGGTAAGGACCCAGTCCTTAGTCCTCCGCAGGTACTTGAGAATATTCTTTACCGCAGTCCAGTGAGCCTTGCCAGGGTTCCCTTGATACTTGCTAATCACGCTCAAGGCAAAGGCTACATTAGGTCGAGTACAAGTCACATACATGATCGAGCCTACTGCCAAAGCATAAGGTACTCGACTCATTTATGCTATCTCAGCCTCAGAACTAGGGCTTTGTGTCTTACTCAATCTGGCATTACTTTGGATGGGTAACTCTCCTTTCTTGGAGTTCTGCATACTGAATCACTTCAACACCTTGTCCAATTAGGTACTTTGACTAAGTCCAATTAGTCTTTTACTCCGGTCTCTCAAAATCCTTATCCCTAGAATATAGGCAGCTTCTCCTAGGTACTTCATAGAGAAACACTTCCCAAGCCAGGACTTAACTTCCTGCAGAGTTGGGATGTCATTTCCTATGAGTAGTATGTCATCCACATACAAACCAAAAAGCTAACTATACTCCCACTAGCCTTGACATACACACAAGATTCATCTTCACTCTTAGAAAAGCCAAATTCCTTGACTTTCTCATCAACGCAAAGATTCCATCTGTGAGGTGCTTACTTTAATCCATAAATGGATTTCTCAAGCTTACACACTCTATTAGAATACTCGTTACTGACAAAACCTTCTGTCAACATCTTCAGTCAACTTTCCATTAAGGAAAGCGGTTTTGACATCCATTTGCCATATTTCATAGTCATGAAATGCGGCTATGGCTAACATAACCCTAATAGACTTAATCTTGGCTACTGGAGAAAAAAGTCTCATCATAATCCACTCCAGGAGTTTGAGAGAAGCCCTTTGTAACCAATCGAGCCTTATAAGTGTGTACATTACCATCCATGTCGGTCTTCTTCTTGAAGATCCATTTTCACCCTACAGTATTACGACCTGGTACATTCTCAACCAAGTTCCAAACTTGATTGTCATACATGGATTGTATCTCGCTATCCATAGCCTCTTTCCATTTAGCAGACTCAGAGCCTGCCATGGCTTCCGCGTAACTGTAAGGTTCATCCAGACCTACTAGTGTCTCATCACTAATAAGTGTCTCACCTTCTGCAGTAATATGGAAACCATAGTAATGCTCAGGTGCATTCCTAACTCTCGTGGAATGCCTCAGAGGTACAGACTCGTCAATTGGTTCAACAGGAGTTTCCTCCACAAGTTGAGGGCTAGGGTTTGAATTTCCTTCACCACTTGACTCTTGAAGTTCTTCAAGGTCAATTTGCCCCCCACTGTCTCCTTGGCTTATAAACTCTCTCTCTCTCTCTCTCTCTCTCTCTCTCTCTCTCTCTCTCTTTCTCTCTCGAAAGACTCCTCTTCTTGCTACAAAGACCACATTATCACTAGGTCTGTAGAAGAGGTAACCAAAGGATCTTTGTGGGTAGCCGATGAAAATACACCTCTCGCTTCGGGGTTCAAGTTTATCATGAGTCTCACGTCGAATGAAAGCCTCACAACCCCAAATCTTGATGTGGTCTAGTTTGGGTACTTTACCAGTCCACATCTCGTGAGGAGTTTTGGCAACTTTCTTTGTAGGGACTAGATTAAGGATATGGGCGGCAGTCTCTAAGGCATACCCCCAGAATGAGATTGGTAGCGAAGCTCGACTCATCATGGAACAAACCATATCCAGCAAGGTTCGATTGCGCCTCTCAGCCACACCATTCAACTGCGGTGTTCTGGGATGTGTCAATTGTGAGACAATCCCACATTCCCTAAGATAGTCGAGGAACTCTGAACTAAGATACTCACCACCTAGATCGGATCGAAGCAAATTAATGTTCATGCCCAATTGATTCCCGACTTCCTGTTTAAATTCCTTAAACCTTTCGAAAGTCTCTGACTTATGCTTGATTAAGTATACATATCCATATCTACTATAATCATCAGTAAAAGTCAAATAATAACGATTAGCATCCCTTGTGGCATGTTTGAAGGGTCCACACACATCCGTGTGTACAAGATCCAACAAACCTTCACCCCTCTCACAAGAACCTGTGAAGGGTGACTTTGTCATTTTTCCAAGTAAGCATGATTCGCAACTATCATCTGATTTTAGGTCAAATGGCTCCAAGACTCCATCCTTTTGGAGTTGGCCTATGTGTTTCTTGCTTATATGTCTAAGACGACAATGCCATAATGATGCTTTATCCAAGTTATTATTATTAAGAGAATCAATACACAAAACATTATTTCCTAAGTTATCAACCACAGATACAGTTTCATACACACCATCACAAGGTAATGCTTTAAAATAAAGAATATTATTAAAGAAAGCATTAATCGAACTAACTTCATTATCAAATGAAAAGGTAAAACCTTGTTTATACAATGCATGAAAGGAAATAATATTTCTTGCCATTTCTGGCGAATAACAACATTTATTCAAATCTAAACTAAACCCACTACTTAGTGATAAAGTATAAACTCCAATCTTAGTGACAGGTGAGGCTTTCCTGTTTCCCATGATCAAGTTTATTCTTCCTTGCTCCACATTCTCACTTCTTCTTAGTCCCTGCAAATCAGAACAGATATGAATACCACAATCGGTATCAACGACCCGTGAGTTAGAATGGGGTGAGTTATTGGATAAGATAGTGTAAATACCTGCATGGTTGGGTTTGACTTTCCCATCCTTCACATCTTGCTGGTACTTTGGGCAGTTCCGCTTCCAATGTGCCTTTTCATGGCAATAGAAGCATTCAGCCTCTTTTGGGTCAAAACAAGGAGTGATGAAACCTTTCTTGGTTCCACTTGAAGAAGAGCCATCAAAGGTCCTAGCCTTGGTACCCTTCGAAGAACTCTTTCTCTTATTCCCTCGTCCTTTCCTGATTGCCAAGACAGGGGCGGAGTTGGTAGGAGTAGGAGTAGTAACAACCCCTTACCCTTAAGACCACTTTCTGCGGTCTTTAAGAGTCCTTAAAGTTTGCTGAGAGTGACCTCTTCCTTATTCATGTGGTATTTCATGTGGAATTGATCATAACATGATGGTAAGGAGTGCAAAATGATATCTATTGCAAGCTCCTCGGGGAAGTTCACATTGAGCTTCAGTAAGCGGTCCACAAACCTTTGCATTTTCTGCATGTGGCCCGTGATGGGTTTACCATCCTTCATTCGGTTTGTTATCATGGAGGAGATGATTTCATACCTCTCTTGTCTTGCACTTTGATGGTATCTTTCCATCAAATCTTTGTGCATTTCAAAAGGGTAGAAGTCCTCGCAGGACTTTTGGAGGTCGGCTGTCATAGTGGCCATCATGATGCATGCCACCTTGGTGGCATCCCTTTCATGTGCCCTAAAGTCAGCGATCTCTTGAGGAGTAGCAACTGTCTCATCAATCTCCTTAAGCTCCTTATCGAGGACATATTCTTTGTCTTTGTACCGGGTAATCATTCGGATGTTTCTGATCCATTCATTAAAGTTGGATCCATCAAAAGTGACTTTCCCACACAAGTTCATTAGAGAAAAGGAGCCATTAGGATTAGAGCCAGAAGCAGCAGTGTTTGTAGACATCTGAAAAGAAGAAAAGTTTAGTTTAGAAATAGAGATACTCCTTAATAAAACACCCAAATGTAGTATTAAGGCTAGGACCCAATCACAATATATTATACTTAGAAGAGGTATGCCGTAATCTAAGTAATAACATATTTGAAAGGTAGGTGAATGACGATTCACCAATTTCCACCAAAGATGAAATATTAAAAATATTTAATTTGATTCTTAGAAACTCCTAGAATCTTTTGAGATTCAATGAACTTTTCAAAGGCATGTTTCAATCTCGAGTGTGCCCTCCAATTTTTGTATCTGGGATGCCGAGGATCACAAAACGAGGTGTGAAGTAACCATGCAAATCACATGGTACCCTTAATGTTTATCACTCAATCGATGTGTCGGTTAACCACACACGCTCCACCGATACTATGATAAACTTTAAGTCACCCTTTACCTACCTTGTTAAGTCCAAGTTAGTGTGTCGGTTAACCACACACGCTCCACTAACGACTTAAACAAATTGTATAGTGTAATTTCATGGATTAGCACCTTATTCACATTTCCTAAAGTAACTAAGATTGGGGATTTAATAAAACATTTAGTTACTTTATAATTATCATTATACTTTTAATGAGAATTTATAAGTCCTTGTCCTACCCGTTCGGCTAACGACCCTCCACCGATCAAGGAAGCGGTAGGTGAGAGTGGACACCCATTAAGTTGCCATTTTATAGGCAACAACCTTATACCCCCCCCCCCCCTTATAGACCGGCTTCGTGAATGAGGCGTACTAGCGGTAAGACGACTTGATCTTATACATACACACACACACACACACACACATATATATATATATATATATATATATATATATATTATTAACTTATAATATTATAAAGTATAAGGGTTGAATTTTAACTTTTAAAATTCTAAGGTTTGGAACTAACATTTTAATCAAGACTTTACTTGTTCCAAAACTTGAGGGCAAGTTTTGTAAACTTTCAAAACTTTTCATTTCTTGTAACTTATGAGTTAATTAGAGTATTAAAAATGAAGACTCTTCATTTTATAACTCATGTGTTCTTTTAATGGTTTTTAAAACAAAGTGACTTTTGGTTTTCCAAAACTTCGAGACAAGTTATGGACTCCATTAAAACACATAATGATCATGAATTAATCTACCACATAGGTTACAAATAATTCCTATGATCATCTAAACATCATAAGATCAAGAACATGAATATGAACACTTTCATGAATCAAAAATTACACTTAAAAAACTTGTAATTTGATAATTTTTCATTGTAAATGGATTAACATGAACATTACACTAACTAAAACAAGTTTTAAAACACCAAAACAATTTAGGGTAATGTTCCTAGTCCATTTCCAACAACAAAAATTGAAATTCTAAAAACTGCAGCCTCTACTCGTCGAGTGCACGAAGTGACTCGACGAGTAGCTTGCATTTGGTCATGGACTCGGCGAGCCCCCATGGACTCGGCGAGTTCATACGGGCAGAAAGCAGAAAACTCGATTTTTTCAAGCAGTTTGCACAAAAATCAAACAAGCAAGCCCAGTCTCTGATACCACATGGGTTTTGAGCATTCTAACACTTCCTAAGTGTACATGCAACCCTAATAACCTTGGATCTATGTTTGTCTAATAATCATGCAAAGTTGTTTTCCAAGGTTATGAACCTATCTAGCATACATGGGGTACAATTTTCTTTGTATAAAAGATAGAACTACATACCTTGTTGTTGAAAGTGTTCCTTGAAACCTTGTGAGTTTAGCACCTGAAGTGTGATGCCTCAAATGCTTCACACAACACCAAATGCAAAGAATAAACTTGAGAGAATACTTTAACACATGCAAAATCGGCCAAGCCCTCTTGTTTCTTAGTGTGTGTGTGTGTGTGTCCGGTTTTGGGGAAAGTTACATTGCTTATATAGTGTGTTGCATTAGGTAAACCCTAATGTTCCATGACTGTTCATTTCTTGATCCATGGGCTAACTCCATGGAGCATCTTATGGGTGGAACCCAACTTGATAATCCATGGAGCATCTTAGTCCACTATATAAGATATGGAAGATTTACTTAATCTACACATATATCTAATTAGTTATCTTTTGATCACTTAATTAATTCTAAATTAATTCTTGATCAAAACTAATTAAATAATATTATTAATATATTAGAACTTATAATATATTAATAAACCATATGTGTTATTTCTCTCATTTAGTTTATCCAATTGCATGGTGCCATGCAACCCAAATGGACCATGCTGGGTCGGGTCAAGTACTTACTAGAAATAGTTATGGACTTAGACACCGTATCCAACAGTAACCTTCATTGACTTCTTCGAAAAGATCTAAACATCGCCTCCTTAAGGCCTCAAAGATTTTATGGAATCGATATCCGGACTATGATAGGGTGCTACAACTCTCCCCCGCTTAAATTAGATTTCGTCCTCGAAATTATTCCTTACTATCTCCCCTGCCAAACCAAATGATCCCGACTGAACTCCCTAAAGCACGAGGATGACGAGGAAAGTAACCTTACTCGGATAACCACCCACCCTTACTAATGTTGAGCCCAAAATAACGGAAATCACAAGCGTTTGTGAAGATTGAACCTCAACTTTGCTCTAAACCAACTTGAGCCCAATCGTTACGCCCGAAACTGAAACCCTGATCGATGTCTGACTCCCAGGATGGCCAAAACCACTCCAAACCATTTCCATAATGGTTCAACTTCATATCCCGATCCACACCAACCTAACCGTCTTGAACAAATTTACGGATGCCTGAAACAAAACCTCCCGAACACTTACCGAAAACAAAATCCTCATCGAAAACAAAATCAACTCCATACTCAAAAACTGACCAGGTACAGGTGGTCATGGTCCCGCTAACACAACTCCATCAATCAATCACTCCCAATGAAGGACAATCAACCTATGATCGAACGACCACTAAGTCTGCTTAACCCCAGAGATGGCTACAAACCAAAATGAGTTCTCACATCACATTGACCCCAACCCAGCCTATGATTTCCCAAGTATTACAAATGTTGGGCCCACTTACAACCATTCTCCTAACCCTTTGATGATCTAAATCATACTAGAGAGTGCCATGAGCCAAGTCATAGACTTCCATCACTGCTACCACCGCCTACCGTTCTAGTGAATGCTACGGCTGCTCCGCAGTTCTTGTAACATATCCACAACTGCACACTAAGTTGGTGAATGCTACGGATGCACCGTAGTCTTACTTGTAACACCCCGAAATAGTAAGAGTAGAGTTGAAGGGCTAAAAGTGTTATTGGGAAAGAGTGACTCGGCGAGTCCATGGCTAGACTCGGCGAGTAGAGTCGCGACTTGGTCGCGTGTTAAGTAGCCGACTCGGCGAGTCGATGAGATGGACTCGGCGAGTAGGCGCTGGATGGAGAAAACCCTAATTCCCGGGGTTGAGCCCTATATAAGGAACATTATGTTCCTTCCCCAGCCTCTTTATTTCCCTCTTGAGTTCCAGAAACCCTAAATCGCGGAGGAGCTCCATTGTTGAGTGGATTGGAGCATTGGAGAATTTTGTTGAAGGAATTTTGTGAGAATTGAAGGCTTGGAGCAAGGGGCTTTGCTTGGATTCGAATTTCATTGCAGTTGGGGCGTCCATTGGAGGTAATATCTCGTTCTTGAGCTATCAATCTTCTGGATTCATCATTTTGGGGTTTGTGGAGAGTATGTCTTGGTATGTTTTAGAGTTTGGAGGTTAGATCTGAGGTTGCTACCTCAGGTCTGGAATATTGAGGGCCCAGAGTACATTAAAGTTCCTGTGGTTGGGTGCTTAGTGAAGCCATCATGTCCCAAACCCTAGCTATAAGTGAATAAGGCCTAGATCTCTTTGGATTCACGTAAAGTTTGCCACCTTACGTGATGGATGAGTTGTAGGAGGCTAGATCTATGTTTTGGAGCAATTGCATGGCCTGGAGTGCTTCTGTATGGATTCAGACCGGTGGTACTCGGCGAGTCACATGGGTGGACTCGACGAGTTGCTTGATGATGGCCTGGAACTCGGCGAGTTGTATGAACAACTCGACGAGTAGGATGAAGATTGCCTGGAACTCGGCGAGTTGTATGAACAACTCGGCGAGTAGGTTGAAGATAGCCTTAGACTCGGCGAGTCTGTTCTTGGGCTCGGCGAGTCTTGTCGAAGAGTCCCAGCATTTTCCGGTCGAGTCGAGAATCGGCGAGTCAAGGGATGACTCGGTGAGTTGTATGCGAGTGGACTCAGAGTTGTTGAACTCGACGAGTCTCGGGGTGACTCGGCGAGTTAGGTCGCGGATTGAGTGAAGTTCTGATTATGGGAACTCAGTGAGTCATAGGGTTGACTCGGCGAGTAGGGTCAGTCAGGAGTTGACTTTGACCTTGTCTTTGACCAAGGGTTGACTAGTGGTTTCCAGGGGCATTTTGGTAATTGTTGAATGTTGTTTTGAGTTCAGTGCATTGGCGGTTGTCCAGTGGTGGAAATCGAATCAGTGATCGGAGCAGTTCGGGTTATCTGTTCAGTCGGCAGTTTCGAGGTGAGTTATCCTCACTATATCAACAGGGTCTAAGGCACCAAGGCCGGCCCTTATCGGATTGAGATCCGGGTAGCTGTTGTTGTGTTATGTTTGCATCCTGAGAGCTAGGATGGTATATAGAGACCTATTTGAGATCGGTATCCTGAGAGATAGGGTGATGCTATGCTAGTGACCTGTTAGGTCGATATCCTGGTTAGGATGATGATATGCTATGTGATCTGTTTGATCTGCTTGTTGGCTGTGAATTGCTATATGATTATATGTATATGTGCACATGGTTGTTTGGACTGGAGTTGGGTTGAGGCAGGTCCTGCTGCGTGTTGTAGGCGAAGATACCCAGGGCGGACCAGTTGTCCCGAAGGCCCAGCGAGCGGTCCGGATAGGCTGTAGGCCCCGAAAAGGCGGACCAGACGTGCCGAAGGCTCGGAGAGTGGACCAGATAGACTGAAGGCCGGTGCGGGCGGACCAGTCATACTGTAGACTCAGAGAGTGGACCAGGTGGATTGAAGGCCCGGGACCGGGCGGACCAATCACACTGTAGACTCGATGGATGTGGATAGACTCAGAGGGTGGACCAGGTGGACTGTAGGCCGGTGTGGCGGACCAGTCACACAGTAGACCCGAAGTGTATGGTTGTTCTGTGATCGGATATGTTATGGCATGTTATGCGTGTATGGTATTTGTGGTTGGTATTTTGGGGATAACTCACTAAGCTTTCGGGCTTACAGTTGTGGTTTCATGTTTTTCAGGTTCTTCAGGAGATCGTGGCAAGGCGAAGGCGTGATCGTACCGCTCCTCATGATTTTGTAGTGTGTGATTCTGGGAACACATTAAATGTTTTGTATTGAAAACCCTTTTTGTAATGAATTAATGGAATCGAGATGTTTTTGAAAAATTTAAAATTGGTTGTATTTTCGGTCGTTACAAGTTGGTATCAGAGCTAGGGCACGGGTCGATGTGTTCGACGGGGACGTCGAACCCTATAATGGGGGGTGAAAGTGGGTTAGATCTGATCCCACATCGGCTTGGAAGGGGAACTAAACACTCCTTATAAGGGGTGTGGATACCTTACTTGTCACAACGCGTTTTAAAGCCGTGAGGGCAGCAGATCCCATAAGAACTCTGCAGTTAAGCGTGCTCGGGCGGGAGTAGTACCAAGATGGGTGACCCCCTGGGAAGTCCTCGTGCCGAGTGGCCCAAAGTGGACAATATTGTGATACGTGCCAGAGGGGGGTGTTACAAATGGTATCAGAGCCTTGGTTTGAGTGAATTGGAGAAACACTCGTGTGACTCCAGTCTCAAATCGAGGAGAGTTTTCAAAAGAGTATTTAAAAATGGTTTTCAAAATAAGTAAAGGAGGACGCGGAGGTACGATCAGCCGGAGCTAGTAAGTAACCCTAAAATACCATGCATGTTATTTGTTTTTGATCTTTGATAGAACAGCACGCTAGTGTTAGGCTAGGGATCTTCAGGATTTCATGATATGTTGCTTGATTTGTGATGCCTGTAGCCTAGGGTCCCTTATGGGAGATTCTCAGTGTTTCTCTAGTGGTGAGGGTTGATCGTTGTTATGCATGTTCTCTAGGGTTTTGTGGTAGTACTTCATACAAATGTGGGTAGGTGTGGAAGGTAGTATGGGCCCGTACTACTGAAAGCACAGGACCCATACGCGTATCAGGGAAACCATGATCTTTAGGGTGGGTTGAGAGAGAGAGTTGGATCCCAGGGTGTGGGAAGAGTATGAGATTCTGTGTGGTGTTTCTTTTCAGTATGGAGATTCCGAGGCATGATGAGAGTGGATCCGGGTCAGGATCGGGAGCTGGAGAGAGAGTTCCGGGCGAATCGGTGCCGCCCGAGGTTATCGGTCAGATGAGCACGAGCGAGTTGGACGCGAGGATTCATAAGATCCTGCGTGATGAGATTGCGGAGTTGTTCCGGGCTGAGTTGCCAGAGCTGTTTGGGTCGATTAAGACCGCCATGGTTGAGTATTTTGATGAGCGTTATGCGACTCTCACTGAGACGGCTGCCGCGGCAGCTACAGCAGCTGTAGCAGCGGCAGGGGGAGGAGCTAGTCGGGGTTTTCAGTATCGGGACTTCGATAAGACGAAGCCTCCCACATTCGACGGAGTTCAGGACCCGATTGTTGCTATGAGGTGGTTGTCAGACGTGGAGGGGTGTTTCTTCACGTGTTCATGCCCTGCTGATCATAGGGTGAGGTGTGCTCTGAACCTGTTGAGGCTCGGGGCGAAGGATTGGTGGAGATTGACCATGGGGTCATTTTCAGATGCGCAGAGGGCTGCGGTTTCATGGGATCAGTTCAGAGAAATGTTCAGTACTCGTTATGTTCCGCAAGTTGAGAGGGAAAGATTGGCTCAGGAGTTCCTTGAGCTGAAGCAGGATTCGGAGTCGGTGACTGAGATCACCAGGATGTTCACTGAGAGGGCGATGTTTTGCCCGGAGTTCGCTTCGGAGCAGGCCCATATGTCCCGATATCTGAGCATGCTCAAGAGGGACATCAGACAGTTTTTGTCTGCGCAGAGGTGTGAGACCTTGTTGGAGTTGCAGGAGGCCGCTAGGCGGCGTCAGTTAGAGATTGAGTTGCAGATGCGTGAGTTGAGGCAGGCTCCGGTGCAGTCGCAGCCGGCGCCAAAACGGTTCAAGACCGTTGATGTTAGAGTGGAGGATTTGAGCAGCCACACTTGTGGGAAGTGTGGGCAGGGTCACACCGGGGTTTGTAGGACCGGTGGTGCATGCCACAAGTGCGGAAGGGATGGGCACTATGCGAGGGATTGTCGGCAGTCAGCGCCAGTTCGGGATTTGAGGATCTGCTATCATTGTCATCAGGTTGGACATTTGAGGGCCAACTGTCCACAGTTTGCTGCAGGATCGGTGCAGGCTCCAGCACCGGCCACTTTGAGGATCACAGGTGGAGGTCAGGGTGGAGCAGAGCCCCCAAGGGCTCAGGGTCGTGCTTATCAGCTTGCGGCAGAGGAGGTCAGAGCAGTACCGAATGCAGCTGCGGGTATGCTTCTTTCTTGATATCTTGTTATCTTGTGATTATTGTGGTGTAATGTTTCTGAGCCGGTATTTTGTTTGGTTTTCGTTGCGATATTCGTCGTTTTGTGGGTTGGAGTTTTTAGTTATGGTTTGGGTTTCGGGTTTTTGTTTTGGTATCCGTTGTTCCCTGAGGGTTTGGTATGGTTATAGTTTGATGTTTGTGCTGTCATTGGTTATCTTTCGTGAGGGTTATTAGTGGAGATGCGGCATTGGGTTGAATGTCGGGTAGCATCTGTAGTCGTGGAGAGGATAATTGGAGATCGGATTCTTTTTGAGCAGTTTGATCAGTGAGGAGATGTGTTTTGCTGAGGGTTGTTTATGATTGTGGGAAGCAGTCAGTGTGTAAGTGTTCTCTTCGTGTGGATTGTTCTGGAAGGTCGTTAATGGCGACCGGTGGTTGTTGGTCAGTGCTTTAAGTGGGGGAGAATTGGAGAATGCTCCGGGAGAGTGGGCTGACAGGAGCGAGTGTCGGGTATGCGGGGCGGGATACAGACCCAGGGCATAATATTGTGGAGGGCCTGGGAGCAGGCCGGGATCGAGTATGTACGATGGAGTTAGAGTTCGGAACCCCTAGAGGGCTAGAACGGCATGCATGGGAGGAATTCCGAGGGGGTTAGCTTGGAATGTTGGTTAATAGTTGAGCGGTCCGGATAGACTGAAGGCCGGAAGGCGTACCAGTTAGACCGAAGGCTCGGAGAATGGTCCAGCCAAACTGAAGGCACTGAGAGCAGTCCAGATTGGCTGAAGGTTCTGAGAGAGTGGTCCAGATGGACTGAAGGCCTGGTGAGGCGGTGCAGTCATGCTGAAGACTCTGCAGGTATTGTTGGATCAGTTTGAGATTGCTGATTGTGTATGGTGCAGTGTGATTGCATTGGAAGGTCTGGCCCCGGGTAGTTATCTTGATGAGTTGAGATAGTGCATGGGCTTGAGAGCCCCTGTGATGAGAGCCAGAGTATGTGTGTTGGATCGATAGCGGATACGCAAAAAGGGTGGTGTCGCGTTGGGCGAGCACCGTGACACTTGTTGGAGTGGCAATGTGGCCAAGTGTATTCCTTGGAAAAGGAAGAGAGAAAGGTGTATAACTCCGAGAGGGAGTGCAAGTTCACGAAAGTGAAAGCTGCAGAGCAGAGTTATGATTAGAGTATTTCGAGTATGGTTTTTGAGCATCGTGTTCGCGGCAGTGGAGTAGAAGCTCATCCGGTTTGGGATGTCTGCTGAGGTTGCGGAAGGAATTCCGCAGGTGTAGAGCCAAGAGGCTTGGAAAGGGTGCAGGGGGAGAGTCCTGGACTCTCAGTGTGATTCTGTTCAGGGTATTGGATATGTATTAGTGGTTCATCCTGGGGGATGTTGGAGGATATTATTAGTGTGTCAGGTTTTCCCAACCTGAGGGTGTTTGAGCTAGTTCAGCATATGTATGCAGTTGCAAGAGGGGAACTCGTGAGAGTTGCTCTGAGAGCGAGAATGGGTCTTTCCGTCGTCACGGAATGGATGGAGTGGGATTCGGATCGGGAATCCGATGGTTCATGGTTTTCTAACCCTTATGGGTCAGGTGATTGTTAAGATTTCGAGCAGAGTTGCATCTTGGGTAATTCTCGGTTATTGAGAGTGATGATCCGGGGTACAGCCGGTGCCCGGCTCGAGATGGTGGTCAGGACGCCGTAAGGAAAGAGAAAGTGTGTTTGAGTTTCGATGAGTATGCCTTGAGGGACTTGGCCCGGTTAAGACAAGGTGGCGCGCTGTGGAAGTATCTTTGGGATTGAATTGCTGTAGGCTTCGAGGACGAAGCCTAATTTAAGTGGGGGAGAATTGTAACACCCCAAAATAGTAAGAGTAGAGTTGAAGGGCTAAAAGTGTTATTGGGAAAGAGTGACTCGGCGAGTCCATGGCTGGACTCGGCGAGTAGAGTCGCGACTTGGTCGCGTGTTAAGTAGCCGACTCGGCGAGTCGATGAGATGGACACGGCGAGTAGGCGCTGGGTGGAGAAAACCCTAATTCCCGGGGTTGAGCCCTATATAAGGAACATTATGTTCCTTCCCCATCCTCTTTATTTCCCTCTTGAGTTCCAGAAACCCTAAATCGTGGTGGAGCTCCATTGTTGAGTGGATTGGAGCATTGGAGAAGTTTGTTGAAGGAATTTTGTGAGAATTGAAGGCTTGGAGCAAGGGGCTTTGCTTGGATTCGAATTTCATTGTAGTTGGGGCGTCCATTGGAGGTAATATCTCGTTCTTGAGCTATCAATCTTCTGGATTCATCATTTTGGGGTTTGTGGAGAGTATGTCTTGGTATGTTTTAGAGTTTGGAGGTTAGATCTGAGGTTGCTACCTCAGGTCTGGAATATTGAGGGCCCAGAGTACATTAAAGTTCCTGTGGTTGGGTGCTTAGTGAAGCCATCATGTCCCAAACCCTAGCTATAAGTGAATAAGGCCTAGATCTCTTTGGATTCACGTAAAGTTTGCCACTTTACGTGATGGATGAGTTGTAGGACGCTAGATCTATGTTTTGGAGCAAATGCATGGCCTGGAGTGCTTCTGTATGGATTCAGACCGGTGGTACTCGGCGAGTCACATGGGTGGACTCGACGAGTTGCTTGATGATGGCCTGGAACTCGGCGAGTTGTATGAACAACTCGACGAGTAGGATGAAGATTGCTTGGAACTCGGCGAGTTGTATGAACAACTCGGCGAGTAGGTTGAAGATAGCCTTAGACTCGGCGAGTCTGTTCTTGGGCTCGGCGAGTCTTGTCGAAGAGTCCCAGCATTTTCCGGTCGAGTCGAGAATCGGCGAGTCAAGGGATGACTCGGTGAGTTGTATGCGAGTGGACTCAGAGTTGTTGAACTCGACGAGTCTCGGGGTGACTCGGCGAGTTAGGTCGCAGATTGAGTGAAGTTCTGATTATGGGAACTCGGCGAGTCATAGGGTTGACTCGGCGAGTAGGGTCAGTCAGGAGTTGACTTTGACCTTGTCTTTGACCAAGGGTTGACCAGTGGTTTCCAGGGGCATTTTGGTAATTGTTGATTGTTGTTTTGAGTTCAGTGCATTGGCGGTTGTCCAGTGGTGGAAATCGAATCAGTGATCGGAGCAGTTCGGGTTATCTGTTCAGTCGGCAGTTTCGAGGTGACTTATCCTCACTATATCAACAGGGTCTAAGGCACCAAGGCCGGCCCTTATCGGATTGAGATACGGGTAGTTGTTGCTATGTTGTTGCTCTGTTATGTTTGCATCCTGAGAGCTAGGATGGTATATAGAGACCTATTTGAGATCGGTATCCTGAGAGATAGGGTGATGCTATGCTAGTGACCTGTTAGGTCGATATCCTGGTTAGGATGATGATATGCTATGTGATCTGTTTGATCTGCTTGTTGGCTGTGAATTGCTATATGATTATATGTATATGTGCACATGGTTGTTTGGACTGGAGTTGGGTTGAGGCAGGTCCTGCTGCGTGCTGTAGGCGAAGATACCCAGGGTGGACCGGTTGTCCCGAAGGCCCAGCGAGCGGTCCAGATAGGCTGTAGGCCCCGAAAGGGTGGACCAGACGTGCCGAAGGCTCGGAGAGTGGACCAGATAGACTGAAGGCCAGTGCGGGCGGACCAGTCATACTGTAGACTCAGAGAGTGGACCAGGTGGATTGAAGGCCCGGGACCGGGCGGAACAATCACACTGTAGACTCGATGGATGTGGATAAACTCAGAGGGTGGACCAGGTGGACTGTAGGCCGGTGCGGCGGACCAGTCACACAGTAGACCCGAAGTGCATGGCTGTTCTGTGATCGGATATGTTATGGCATGTTATGCGTGTATGGTATTTGTGGTTGGTATTTTGGGGATATCTCACTAAGCTTTCGGGCTTACAGTTGTGGTTTCATGTTTTTCAGGTTCTTCAGGAGATCGTGGCAAGGCGAAGGCGTGATCGTACCGCTCCTCATGATTTTGTAGTGTGTGATTCTGGGAACACGTTAAATGTTTTGTATTGAAAACCCTTTTTGTAATGAATTAATGGAATCGAGATGTTTTTGAAAAATTTAAAATTGGTTGTATTTTCGGTCGTTACATTACTCCACTTCCACAACCATACTCTAACCTGGCAAATGCTACGGCTGCCCCACAGTCTTACATCACTCCTAGAACAGCACATTATCTTGGGGAATGCTACGACTGCTCCGTAGTCTTACATCACCCTCACAACTGCACTGAAACCAAGAACATTATGAACCAAAACCCTGCCTATCGGACTCTATTAGGTGTCCGGGTCATGCTTCAGACCCATAAGCCTTCATCAGACAAAAACAAGCATAAAGGTCCTAACACAACCCTCGACCTGAACCTAACTCTTGCTTAACGCTGAACTTTCTCGCAACCAAAACTAGCTCTCTAATTGACTGTCCTTCCTAGTTAATCCTTAATCAAACAATATCTTATTTGTAAGTCTATGATTTTTATCTGAACCTAACAGTTTTAATTATTCTCTAGTTTGAACTCGAGATAAAGAAACATAAAATTAACAATATGAAAATACAAGTTGTATGAGGAATAAACCAACCTTTGATAAGGAATGTCATTGAATTTTAGTATTTATCATTCTAAAACATATGGTTAATTGAAACTGTATTGTTTGAACTTGAAAGATATATTTTAGTAGGACTTAAACATGTTTTTGGAATCAAGGTTTGGTTTTCAATATTACTTTCAAATATGATAAATGCTTAAATAATACACTTGCTTAAAAATGATAAAAGTATCAATAATTATCTTCCTTATAATAAGCAAAGGGTAAAAACATAAGAATCCTTCTAACCTAGTGGTAACTTTGTTTCTTTGTTAGTTGGAGGATGTGGGTTCGATCCCTGCACTCTCCTTTACCTATTCACTAATTTTTTTCTTATAAAGAAGCCAATGGAACGCAATCAGCACACACATGGTTGACACACCAGCAAATCTAGCTTAGTCAGCGCATATGTGGCTTGCCATCTGTAATGATGACTGGCTTAACCTGTAAAAAGGGCAAAAATTAAAAAAAAATTGCAAGTTTGTGGCATAAACGAACTAAAAGCTTGTCAAAGGGTAACACCGACATTTTCGGCCAAACTTGAGGCTTATTATGACATTAACCCAACAAATATTAGATAGTTATAATATAATAATCTATTAACCAAGCAAATCAATTTTTATTCATTTTCATCATTAATAAGATCCTTACCTATTTTGACAATTTAAATTATTGCTACCAACTTAATTAAAATATACTATATGAATTTAAATTCGATTTAAAAGTGAAAAATTAAATTTATAGAAAGAAAACCTAAATAATATTTGGAATAAATAATTACAAAATGCTTCATTTCCTTATGATAAAAATAATGTATATCATGAAACTTTAGAAAAAATAACTTACTTTAGCTTGCAAATCTTTCCATCAATTCAAAGTAAAACTAACTGTTACATTAAAAGAATACGAACCAAATATTTTGTTTCAAACAACCCAACCTCTAGTACTACCAAATACATTAAAAATTTATGAAGTTATCTTATGTAGTTAGCCTAGGGATGTCAACGGGACCAAACGGGAGTAGAAATAGCTGCTCCCGCCCCCATCCCTGAAATCAGTTGTTGCCCTGCTCTGAGGTCCGCCCCCCGGATCCCCTGATTACATTGCCCTCGATTACCTCCATCGCCCCTGATCTCGCTCCCGTTCCCCCCGGTTTATAGACTTAAAATTGGATTTTTTGCAAAAAAAAAAACCGTTATGCTTTAGGTTAAAAGGACTATTCTTAATAACTTCAAAAGCTTAATGTAACGCCCCAAAATTCAACCCAAAATTTTCGATTAAAACTTTAAATAAAAGCACAATTGCAAGATCTTAAAACATTCATCAAAGTATCATTAAAAGTTATCAAGTACACAAGTCCCTCATTCATGCCATGCAATCGAGTCGTGTCCATCCTTTAATATAAGAAAACCTAAAACATGAAAACCAAACATAGTAAGCACAAAGCTAACTGAGCTCCCCAAACTACCACACACAACACAACACAAATAAACAGCTATTAGTTATCAGCAACCCTAGGGACTATCGGCAGTCCCAGTGGGCTAACTGTACGCCCGGTGGTTTATCAGCAACCTTGAAGACTATTAGCAATCTCAGTGGGCTAAAAATACGCCCGGTGGGTTATCAACAACCCTGGAGACTATCAGCAATCTTAGTGGGCTAACAGCACCCCCGGTAGATTATCAGCAACCTGGGAGACTACAAGAGGTTTCAGTGGAATAACAGCACGCCCGATGGGTTATCAGCAACCCTGGAGACTAGCAGCAGTCTCAGACACATATAAACAACATAACACAATAATAACAGCTAGACCCAGCTGGTCATCATAGATACAGCTATCCTACCACATAGGCTCATACAAACATGGAAGAGTCTCAAAGACAACTAGCATCCTACATACATAATTTAGTGAGCCGACATTGGTGCCTTCGGCTCGCGGGCATTGGGAGAAGACTCACCTCAAACTACTGAAACAACCAAATAAATGTTCGAACTGCTGATCCGGGGAACCTCTTCACTAAATATCATCATGCAGTATCTAAATTAAAAATTAGGTTATAAACCACAACCGGCCCTGCCCAAAGACACCCATAAGCCTACAATGGCCCGAAATCCTAAATGGTTGCCAAATCCCACTATGGGCCCAGATCTAAAAAGGCCCAAATCCTAACAATGACCCAAAGTCAAAAAGGACTTGTGACCCAATAAGACCAAAAACCTTAGTAATCCAAATATGGACCAAAACCCAAAACTCAACGACGGTCAACAATGTGAGTATGCCCTGCATACTTGATCTACGCCCAGCGTATGCCACCTTTGGGCAGTATGCGTTGCGTATAAGCTGGGTACGCCAATGTATTCCACAACAGCCCAAACTCATCATTAACGACTTAAATGGTTAAGCCACTAAGTCCACTTCTCAGATCTTATCCCAAATAACGTCTTAACCCATAAAGTCAAAGAGTTTAAGCCTTTGCATGGCTGGAAAGAGTTTAAACCTTGAACTTTAACTTAATCCACTCTCAACACTGCCAAGATCTTGCACGGCTATAAAGGGACCATCAATTAACTGTTTTTACGAAACCACAAGACCTAAATTGCTTGAAAGGACAACTAATAAGCTCTGCAGTACTCCATACTCACTAAGGTCCAAGCTTTAGGACAAAAGTTCATGAAAAACTCATATATGGATATCTAAAAGGAAACTAATCAAGGTATGAACTTTATACCTTTAGAAGATGCACCAAATGGAGTAGTTTCCGGATCTTAATGATTGCAAGCAACCCCTCCTTATTCACTAGTCTTCTTCTTCTTCAACAAAAGGCCACAAAAGTCACCACCAAGCTTCCATATCTTCACTCACAAAGGATACACTCGAAATTAGGGTTTGGAAGGAGTGGAGGTTGATTATGGGAGGCCTAAGGGTGAGTTAATGCCTTTAAATAGGGGTGATACCCTAAAAATTAGGGTTTGGCATCAGCCTACATACGCCCCATATACTCCTAGTATGCCCAATGTACTAGGTTCGACTCCGCAATCATCCATCGCCTAGTACGCCCAACGTACTAGGCTCAACCTAAAAACCCTCCAAATTCGACTGGCCATAACTTCTTCATTCTAACTCTGATTTCGACGTTATTTACATCTACAGAAAGGTATCGAAAATCCCCACAATAATATATAGATATCTTGTACTGAAAAATCCTCAAAAAATCAATTTCTCATGAAAGAAACCAACGTGTGATTTTTTCCACGCTATCCTTCGGCCCAAAGCATAGTCCAGAGGATTTAGGTCTCGTAACATTCATTGACTTCTTCCAAAAGATCTAAACATCGCCTCCTTAAGGCCTCAAAGCTTTTATGGAATTGATATCCGGACCATGACCCTGAATCACAGAATGGCCCATAACAGGGTGCTACAACTCTCCCCTACTTAAATTAGATTTCGTCCTCGAAATTATTCCTTACTATCTCCCCTGCCAAACCGAATGATCCTGACTGAACTCCTTGAAGCATGAGGATGACGAGGAAAGTCACCTTACTCCGATAACCACCCACCCTTACTAATGTTGAGCCTAAAATAACGGAAATCACAAGCGTTTGTGAAGATTGAACCTCAACTTTGCTCTAAACCAACTTGAGCCCAATCGTTACGCCTGAAACTGAAACCCTGATCAATGTCTGACTCCCAGGATGGCCAAAACTACTCCAAACCATTTCCATAATGGCTCAAATTCATATCCCGATCCACACAAACCTAACCGTCGTGAACAAATTTACGGATGCCTGAAACATAACCTCCCGACCACTTACCGAAAACAAAATCCTCATCGAAAACAAAATCAACTCCATACTCAAAAACTGAACAGGTACAGGTGGTCATGGTCCATCCGTTAACACAACTCCATCAATCAATCACTCCCAATGAAGGACAATCAGCCTATGCTCGAACGAACACTAAGTCTGCTTAACCCCAGAGATGGCTACAAACCAAAATGAGTTCTCACATCACATTAACCACAACCCAGCCTATGATTTCCCAAGTATTACAAATGTTGAGGCCCACTTACAACCATTCTCCCAACCCTGTGATGATCTAAATCATCATAGATAATCCCATGATCCAAGTCATAGACTTCCATCTCTGCTACCACCATCTACCGTTCGAGTGAATGCTACGGCTGCTCCGCAGTTCTTGTAACATATCCACAACTGCACACTAAGCTAGTGAATGCTATGGTAGTCTTACTCCACTTCCACAACCATACTCTAACCTGGTGAATGCTACAGCTGCCCCACAGTCTTACATCACTCCTAGAACAGCACACTATCTTGGGGAATGCTACGACTGCTCCGTAGTCTTACATCACCCTCGCAACTGCACTGAAACCAAGAACATTATGAACCAAAACCCTGCCTACCGGACTATATCAGGTGTCCGGGTCGTGCTTCAGACCCATAAGCCTTCATCAAACAAGAACAGGCAGAGAAGTCCTAACGCAACCCTCGACCTGAACCTAACCCTTGCTTAATGCTAAACCTTCTCACAACCAAAATTGGCTTTCTAATTGACTGGCCTTCCCATTTAATCCTTAATCAAACAATATCTTATCCGCACCTCCTGATTAGCCATATCCAAAGTACCTTCCCTTGATACAATTCCACATCCACATACTATTCCAACGGATGACAATGAACCCAAAAGACCCACAATCGGAACAAATAGATAATCACTTCAATGTACTTGCTACTACCAAAACAAACATGAGTCTACTATAGAACATAATTCCACAATCCAACAATTTAGGGCAACGTACCCAAAAGCCATGATATACCATAACAGAACATGACTATGCACGAGAACAACCATCGATCGAGAAATGAACTGACAATAACCCGCTGATCCGTAACGTTCTACTAAACTAAACTCATGCAAAACTACATAAACCCAACCCTGAAGTCTATTAACAAATCAACCACTGCTTATCTTAACTGTAGGTAGAAATCTACTTCCTGCTGACGAATCCTTCAAACACCGTTATTCAACCCGAGAGACCTAAACGACTCATGACCTAAACATCAACAAACCCAAAAGAACTACTGACTACCACGAACTCCCTGACCATCAACTTCTTGGTGTGAAAATGGCTTGTGGATTCCTAAGATCTAACAATAAAGATTAACTTGCTTTACACCCCATCTTGACCACATCTTGAACCAAAGCCTCGCATATCCGATCCGCAAATCCCTATAACCCATTCTTATGAAATTGTGAATTCAAACAAAAATCGATGATTTTTCAAATATCATGCCCATTTCTCCCCCACTTGGGTTCGAACTAACACCAACTGACGTTGTAGACAAACCCCACTCAAGCCAACGCAACCCGATACATACCATCCCTGACTCTTGGAATGTATAACACAACGCAAGATAACATCCCGGATAAAGATTCAACAACTCAAAGACATTTGGAATATCATATGGACACCTCGTAAACTTCCCAGACCTAACCACATCTATCATCAATAATCCCATGCAAATTCAGAAGAAATAACTCTCATAACTCATTCGTAGATTTGATTCTATATCTAAGAACAATTGGAGTACCACAAAATTTGCCTTTGATTCCCTAAACTTCACTCCATCGTGAGACACATTCATGCAACATGAGGCATCATCCTCACAATCAAGACACAACAAAAGTTGTCGTTCCAGATTCACTTTTCCTGATAATATGGAACAACCTTCAGGAACACGCTCTAACAAAACTCAAGGAAAGCATACCTATGGTCCTCATCTTGTACATTCTCCATGAAAATGAATCTCTTTCCACATATGAAACATTGGAAGGGTAGAGCCCTTTGATGGATTTGAGCCAAAAGAACATCCTATGTGCTCATGCAAATCCTAATGCTTGGATCTAGGTTTCTCTATTGTACATGCAATTCATCCAAGTCTTGCAAACCCTAGATCTAGTGAGTATAATTCGAAATTAACATAACAAAACATATCCAGATGATTACCTCTTCTTAAAAGCTTGAATCTTTTGTCCTTGGAGCTTAGAGTCACAAATGTCACTCCTCTAATGGCCTACAAACACCAATAGCAAGAGGATGATCTTGGAGAGAGGTTGGAGGTTCTAGAATTTGGCTCTTGCACTCTTAGGAATAGGGTTAGCCGATTTCTGAAGCCTAAGGGGTCTATTTATACCTATGTTGCTAGGGTTTCAGTGAAAACCCTAATTGGATAGCTTAGGCCTTAAGCAGTCCAAAGAATCTTCCAAAATGAGGCCTTGGACGAAAATTAGATGGGCACCCACTCTAATTTCGTCCACCCCTTAATTCCAAAAGATTCTCTGCCCAAATCAACTATTACACAATTGACAGTTCCGGTCCCCTTTATTTAATTAATCTCTTTTAGCCACAGAATTAATTCTTAATTAATTCTTGTCTAATATTAATTACACTATATGATTTCTCTCTTAATATATTATTCATATAACATATTAATAAATCATAATAACCTATTTATTCATAAATCATCCTATCATGTTGCTTTGGTGAAGGCAACCCAAAAGGACCATGCACAACCAGGTCAAGTACTTACCAAATATAGTTACAGGCATAGACACTAATCCAACAGTCTCCCACATGGATAAGTCTAGTAACTGCAAATGTAAATACAATCTGATTAGCAATCGTGGCTCTCAAAGACGCTGTCAAACTCTGATCTTATCAGTAACCTGTCTTTTAGATAAGGGATCGTATAATCCTCTGTTCTAGATATCGTGTGGACAATTACATGGAACATAGTCATACTTATTGTCCAGCAGTTTGTTTCTCGATCTCAAATTCGTTTGACATAGAACTTAATTGAACATATTAATTCAGTCCTGACCGGGCCCGACACATAAGTCAAACCAAATCATCGAGGGGCCCTGATATTGCTTTTACCCTTTTAGGATGAAAGGAACATATTAACTTCGACTTATATGCATTTACTATCCACTAATCAAATCATACACAACAATGTGTTTTATAACATCAAGTTGCTAATGCGTTTAAGCATTATCAATGCACAACCAATTAGCAAACAACAAACCATATATCTAGGTTTTAAGACCATATGATATTATCGTCTTGCGATCACTCGTGATAAATCCCATGAAGTGACACCAGTAAGCGCGGGTTTATTCCAATGCTTAAATCAAGCTCATAAGCACTCATGAACGTTGTAGCAAACTTTTGCTATGTCTAATACACTTTAGACAATCTACACACCAGTTCATGACAGTCTTCATTCATACCTACTTCCAACATAAATAATACCCATTTATTTAATACCCATTTATTTACTCATAAATAATACCCATTTATTTAATCATCGAATGTTAATTACAATTTATCTATTACACGTTTCTAAACTATCTAATCTAAACTAATATCGTCATTCAGCCCAATGCTCCTAGCGTGCTGAAAGTTTTTAACCTTACTCAGTCCCTTCGTAAACGGATCTACTAGGTTATCCTCCGACGATACCCTCTTCACTACGAGGAGTCCTTCTTCCACCCGATGTCGAATAAAGTGATATTTTCTGTCGATATGTCGAGATCTTCCATGATCCCTTGGTTCCTTGGTCAAGGAAACTCCTTCATTATCATAGAAAATTTCCATAGGCTCCAGTATGGTCAGCACAACTCTAAGGTCTCCAATGAACTTCTTCAACCATATAGCCTCATTTGATGCTTCACTCGCTGCAATGTACTCTGATTCGCACATCGAATCAGCTACCGTCTCCTTCTTGGAACTTTTCCAAGTCATTGCTCCTCCATTAAGGGTAAATTCCCAGCCCGATTGCAATCAGTAGTTGTCCCTGTCAGTTTGAAAATTAGCGTCACTGTATCCTCACATCCTTAATTCATCACTCCCACCGACGGCTAGAAACCATTCCTTGGTCCGCCGAAGGTACTTAAGAATATTCTTGACTGCGGTCCAATGCGATTTGCCAGCGTTCCCTTGATATCTGTTGACCATGCTCAAAGCGAAGGCCCATCAGGGCGAGTACAAGTCATAACATACATAATCGAGCCAACTGTGAACGCATATGGTACTCGACTCATTACTGCTATCTCGACTTTGTCTTACTCAACTTGGCATTACTTTAGATCGGTAACTCTCCCTTCTTTGAATTCTCCATACTAAAACGCTTTAGTACCTTGTCCAAGTAAGCTTTCTGACTAAGTCTTATTAGTCTCTTACTTCTATTTCTCACTATCCTTATTCCCAGAATATAGGCAGCCTCTCCGAGGTCCTTCATAGCGAAGCACTTCCCGAGCCAGGACTTAACCTCCTGCAGTGTCGGGATGTCGTTTCCTATGAGTAGTATCTCATCGACATACAACACGAGGAAGCCTACTATAGTCCCACTGGATTTGACATATACACATGATTCATCCTCGCTTCACATAAAACCAAACTCTTTGACTTTCTCATCGAAACAAAGATTCCATCTGCGAGACGCTTGTTTCAATCCATAAATGGACTTCTCAATCTTGCACACTCTATCGGGATGCTTCACATTGACAAAACCCTTTGGCTGAGCCATGTAAACATCCTCAACCAAATTTCCATTAAGAAAAGCGGTTTTGACATCCATCTTCCATATTTCATAGTCATGAAATGTAGCAATGGGCAGCATCACCCTAATAGATTTTATCTTCTCAACCGGTGAGAAGGTTTCATCATAATAAACTCTGAGAGTTTAAGTGAAACTCTTCGCAACTAATCGCGCCTTATAGGTGTGCACATTCCCATCAATGTCGGTCTTCTTCTTGAAGATCCATTTGCACCCGACCATCTTACGACCTGGTACATTGTCAATCAAATTCAAAACTCGGTTGTCATACATAGACTGAATCTCGTTGTCCATCGCCTCTTTCCACTTCGCAAACTTCGGGCTTGCCATGGCTTCCTTATAGCTGTTAGGTCATCCAAATTCACTAGTGTACTATCACTAACGAACGTATCCCCTTCGGTAGTAATATGAAAACCATAAAACTGGGGTTGAACCCTAACTCTTTCGAAATGTCTAAGAGGTAAGGACTCGTCAATCGGTTCAACCGGAGTTTCCTCCTCGGGTTGAGCGCCAGCGTTAGAGGTTCCTTCATCGCTCGAATCTTGAAGCTCTTCATGATCGATTTGCCTCACACTGTCCCCTTGGCTTATAAGTTCTTGCTCACGGAAAACCCCTCTCCTCGCAACGAAGGAAACGTTGTCACGCGGTCTACAGAAGAGATATCCAAAGGACTTTTGCGGGTAGTCGATGAAAATACACCGCTCACTACGAGGCTCGAGCTTGTCGTGAGTCTCTCGTCTTATGAAATCCTTGCAACCCCAAACCTTGATATGTGCCAACAAGGGAGCTTTCCCTGCCCACATCTCGTGAGGTGTTTTGGCAACCTTCTTCGTAGGGACTAAGTTAAGAATATGGGCGGCAGTCTCTAAGGCATACCCCCATAATGAGATAGGTAGCAAAGCATGACGCATCATGGAACGAACCATGTCTAGCAAGGTTCGATTACGCCTCTCAGCCACACCGTTCAACTACGGCGTCCTAGGTGTCGTCAATTGCAAAACGATTCCGCATTCCTTGAGGTAGTCGTGGAATTCAAGACTTAGGTACTCTCCACCTTGATCGGATCGAAGCATCTTGATTTTCCTGCCCAACTGGATCTCCACTTCTTGTTTAAACTCTTTGATCTTTTCAAAGGTTTCTGACTTCTACCTGATTAAGTAGATATACCCATATCTACTATAATCATCGATAAAAGTCACATAGCAGCGGATCGCATCCCTTGTGGTGGATCTAAAGGGCCCATACACATCGATGTGTATGAGATCCAATAAACCCTCACCCCTTTCACAAGTGCCAGTAAAGGGTGACCTGGTCATCTTTCCAATTAAACAAGACTCGCATACGTCATCGTCCCTAAGATCGAATGATTCCAATACTCCATCCTTGTGGAGTTGGGATATGCGTTTCTTGTTGACATGTCCAAGATGGAAATGCCACAAGCATGCTTTATCCAAACCATTGGATGAATCAATACACAACACATCATTACCTAAGTTATCTACAACCATCACAGTTTCATATATTCCATTACAAGGCAATGCTTCAAAAATAAAGACACCATTAAGATAAGCATTAATAGAACCCTTTTCATTATCAAATGAATATCTAAAACCTTGTCTATATAAACCATGAAATGAAATGATGTTTCTTGCCATATATGGTGAATAGCAACAATTATTTAAATCTAATCCTAATCCACTATTGAGCATTAAAAAGTAAACTCTGATCATGGTGACAGGCGACAATTTTCTGTTCCCCATGATCAAATTTATCTTCCCATGCTCCACATCCCTATCTCTTCTTCGGGCCTACAAATCAGAACAAATGTGAAAACCACGTCCTGTATCAAGTACCCAAGAAATCAAATGTGATGATTCATTAGATTTAATTGTGTAAATACCTACGTAGGACGGCTTGATCTTCCCATCCTTGATTGCTTGCAGATATTCTCGGTAGCTTCTTTTCGAATGCCCTATCTTGTGGCAGTGGTGGCGCTCTGCCTCTTTGGGGTTTGAGTTAGGCTTAGCAAAACCAACTTTCGTTCCACTAGAAGAGGTGCCATCTTGGGACTTTCCCTTGTGGTGGCTCTTTGAGGGAGCCTTCCACTTTTTTCCCTTCCCTTGACCAATTGCCAAGACAAGGGTAGCAGCAAGAGTTGGAGTGGATGCAACTGAATTATCTTTGAGATTGCTCTCAGCATTCCTTAGCAAGCCTTGAAGCTTGCTCAAAGTGACCTCTTCCTTATTCATGTGGTAGGTCATGCGGAACTGGTTGTAGCAGGGAGGCAAGGAGTGAAGGATGATGTCAATTGCTAGCTCTTCATCAAAGTTAAGGGACTCTCCATTACCCATTCTAGTAGTGATCATCAATGTGATGATCTCATACCTTTCTTGCCTCGCGCTTTGGTGGTACTGGTCCAGCAAGTCTTGATGCATTTCATAGGGATACATGTCCACATAGGACTTCTGGAGTTCTGCAGTCATGGTCACCAACATGATGCAATGGACCTTCGTAGCATCACGCTCATGGGCCTCAAAGGTCGCGATCTTTTCAGCAGAGGTGGTGTTGACATTGATTTCCTTTAGCTTCTCATTGAGGACATACTCTTTGTCCTTGTAACGAGTGATCATTCAGATGTTGCGGATCCAATCATTGAAATTGGACCCGTCAAAGATCACTCTCCCACACAAGTTCATGAGTGAGAACGAGCCGGAGGAATTCGAGCCGGAAGCATTATTGTTAACATTCAACGTCTGAAAAGGAAAAGGAACAAAGTTTGATTAGAAATGAATCCCTAATTAAACACCCAAATGAGAAATTAGGGCTAGGATCCAACAACATTATTTACAAATTCGAAGAGGGGTTCCGTCATCTAACAAGTAAATAATTTGAAGGTAAGTGAATGACGATTCACTAATTCTCCACCATGAAAAACGAAAAAGAGATTAAGTTTTAAATGTATTGAAAACTTCTAGATCTTTTGAGATTCATTGAACTTTTCAATGGCATGTTTAAATCTCGAAATGCCCCTCTATTTTGTGACTGGGATGCCGAGGAGCACAAAGCTGGTGTGAATAACCATGCAAATACACACGGTGCCCTCATTGTTACAGTCACCTATTCGATGTGTCGGTTAAGCACACATGCTCTATCAAACTATGACAAACATTGAGTCACCCTTTGCCACCTTTGCTTAGAACCCAATTAGTGTGCCGGTTAACCACACACGCTCTATCGAACTATGACAAACATTGAGTCACAAAGTGTAATTTCATGGAATTGCATCAATTCACTTTTGCCTAAAGTAACTAAGATTGGGAATTTTGTAAAAAAATTTAGTTACTTTATATAGATTCATTATACTTTTAATGAGGAAAGGGTTTCCATATATTACCCGTTCAGCTAACGACCCTCCACCAATCAAGGAAGCGGTGGGTGAGAGTGGACACCCATTAAATGGTCATTTTATAGGTCACCCATTAAATGGTCATTTTATAGGTCATAACCGTATACCCCCCCTTATAGACCGGCTTTGTGAATAAGGCCTACTAACAGTAAGACTAGCATTTAAGTTATACACACACACACACACACACACATATATATATATATATATATATATATATTAATCTTATAATATTATAAAGTATAAGGTTGAATTTTAAATTTCTAAGATTCTAGGGTTTGAAATTTAAATAGTTCAAATTAAACTTTTAATCAAAAATTTTAAATTTCAAAACTTGAGGGCAAGTTTTGAACTTTTCAAAACACAAAGGATCAAATAGCAAATAATTTAAATTAAAGAATTAATTTAATGATTATCTAAATTTGACCTAATCTATTTTATTTACAAGATAATTCAAACAATTGACAATTATCTTTTAATTTGGTAAAGATAATTGTCAGTTCCAGTCCCCTTTATTTAATTAATCTCTTTTAGCCATAAAATTAATTCTTGTCTAATATTAATTAAACCATATGATTTCTCTTTTAATATATTATTTATATAAAATATTAATAAATCATAATAAACTCTTTATTCATAAATCATCATATCATGTTGCTTTGGTGAAGGCAACCCAAAAGGACCATGCACAACCGGGTCAAGTACTTACGAAATATAGTTACGGGCTTAGACACTAATCCAACACCCTTGTCATAGAAAATGATATCATAAACGATCGGACGATCACTCAATCTCAATACCGCATTCCTCAAGCTTCTTATCCAATTCACTCCCTCATTGAGTTCCACGACTCATATTGACACTACCTTAGGTAGGGCCCCCAAGACCTTAAAATCAACCACTTATCTACGTCTGCACCATTCAACCCTAACTGGCATGGCTACTAGGGCCCAAACAATCACCCGACCCATCTTCTTCCCGGACATCCATAATCGAAAAGTTGATAATGTTGGATTAGGTGTCTAAGTCCATAACTATTATTGGTATCTACTTGACCTGATAGTAGCATGGTCCATTTTAGGTTGCATTCACTAGAATAATTTGATAGGATGGATATTTGAGAAAAAAGTTATTTGTGATTTATTAATTTATTATAAGTATAATATATTAATTGAGAAATCATATTATTTAATTAGTATTGATCAAGAATTAATTTGGAATTAATTTAGTGACCAAAAAAGACTGATTAAATTAATGGAGACTGATTATGTAAATCAGTGATACATATGGTTTGGGCTAAATGATCCATGATTGATTTGTGAAGGACTAAGCTTATGAGATAGTCCATGAAGTGTTAGTCCAAATCAGTTGTTAGATCATAAGCCTAAGTGTAAGAATTAGGGTTTACAACTGACTCTTGGAATTCTACACTATATATGTAACCTCTAAGCCCCTAAAATTGGAACCAAGAGTATTCTAATAGGATATAGCTGATTTTTGGAGCTCCAAGCTCTCTCTCATTGTCATCCAATTGTTGGTGGTGTTTTGTGAAACATTTGAGGCATCACAAATGAGGTGTTAAGCTCTTGAAAGGCCAACTTCTACAAGCTACAACAAGAGGTAATCATCTAACTTGTTTTTAATGATTCAAATATCAAATGTGTATGTTAGTTAGGCTTCACGCTTTCGAAAAATAATATTGCATGTATAACTAGAGAAAAACTTAGATCCAAAGCATTAAGGTTGTATATGCACCATAGGGATGTTATAGTGCTCAAAACCCATCAGTGGTATCAGATCCTAGGGTGATTTCTGCTATGTTAATGCATTAGTAATTATTTAAAGCAAGGAAATCATTTTTTTTGGAATCTGCCTGATGACCACGACGTGGTCATAGTTACCACAACGTGGTGACTGTTCAGTGGGCATATTTTCAGGTTTTTGGCCAAGTTTTGGATTAGAATCATTACCACAAACCATTTTGACTGATAAAAAATCGTTTTTTATGATAAGGTAATGATTATCTTCATCCAAATTAAAATATAATTGCCATATTTTGAGATAATTAATTGTTTATGTGATAAATTGTTTATTTGTGGAATTTGATGTGAATTACCTTTCTATAGGAAAATAGATTAGGTCACTTTTGTGATATAGTTAATTATATAATTATTTTAATTGTTGTCAAATTGATCCAAAAGAGTTTTGAAAGGTTTCAAAATTTGCCCTCAAGTTTTTGAATTTAAAAGATCTCATTTATGGAACTTTAAATTCTAAGTTATGGAATTCAAAAAGGTTTGGAAGAGTTTCAAAACTTGTCCTCAAGTTTTGGAACTTGAAAATTCTCATTCATGAAACATTAAATTCCAAAATTAGTAATTTGAAAAAGGTTCAAACATTGCACCTCTTGGTTTTGTAACCTAAAATTTAATTAAATGTCCTTAATTTTGAAATCTTAAATTTAGAACCTTGATATTTTGAATAGTTCAAATTACACCCTTATGGTTTTATTAAATTAATTAAGTGTTCAATTAAAAGAGAGAATTAATAAATTCATAATGACATGGTTTAAGTATAATTAAATTAAAAGTCTAATTTATTAATAGATTAAACCACTTAGTATTTTAAATGTTTAAAATACACCTTAAACTATATAAAATTAAAAGTTTAATATATTATATATGTATAAGTTAAAAGTCAGTCTTACCGTTAGTAGGCCTCATTCACGAAGCTGGTCTATAAGGGGCTATGCTATCAATAACGTGCTATAGCGCTATAGCATTTTGCAGTGTTACTAAACCTCTATTTTGAAATAGCATTTACAAATAGCGGTGGAGCTAATAGCGGCGCTATTAACCGCTATTTACCGCGAACCTCATCAGCGCTGTAGCGACGCTACACCCGCTTTTACAATTTCATACACATTGGGCTACTATAACAAAGAAAAAAACGATTGTGTATTATTTCAATATTAAATCTTTAACTTTTGTAACTATTCCACTACACTTTTTGTCTTAATAAGTCCAAATAATAAATATAATTAATTACAAACTACAAAGCAACGAATGACAACTTCTCTTTCTCGTCTGTTTCAATACTAATAAACCACGAACGACTTGAGTTGCGATGACATTTTGACACTTTTTAGTTTCCATATTAATATATTGGAATATTGTATATAGATTATGTTATGTTTTTATATGATTGTTTATCGTATTAATTCTATATAGTATTAATAATCTAATATATAAATTTTGTATAAATATATAATATAAATTATACATAATATTAAAAAACCGCTATACCACTGCTATAAGACCGCGATAACCGCAATTTCAAATAGCGGCATGTGACCGGTATTGAAATTCCGACCGCAATAACTGCTTAGATAAGGGGTGTTTAAAGAAGCGGCCTGTAAAATGACCACCATTGGGTATACACTCTTACCCACCACACCCTTGACCAGTGGAGGGTCGTTAGCCAAACTGATAGGATAGGACACAAACTTTCATTAATAAGTATAATGAAATACAAGTAACTAAATGCTTTATAAATTTCCAATCTTAAATGTGAATTTGGTGCAAATCCATGAAATTGCAGATTGCACCTTATTAGTTATTAGTGGAGCATGTATGGTTAACCGGCACACTAATATGAGACTAATGAAGGATGGCAATGGGTAGCTCATGAATTATCATTGATCAATGGAGGGTGTATGGATAACCGGCATATTGATTAGGTGATTAATGACATCGAGAGTACCAAGCTAATTTGCATGGTTATTCACACCTTGTTTGTGATCCTCGGTATCCCAGTCACAAACTTGAAGGGCATAATCGAGATTAAACATGCCATTGAAAAATTCAATGAATCTCAAAGGATCTAGGAATTTCATTTAAAACCTAATTCGCTTAAAATTTTCATTTTCATGGTGGAATTGGTAAATCGTCATTTACCTACCTTCAAATAATTTGCAATTGGATTACAGCATCCCTCTTCCAAATTGTGAGTTATTGTGTTGGATCCCAGCCTTAATATTTCATTTGGGTCTTATATTAAGGATTAAATCAACTTACTTGAATTTCTCCCCTTGTAGATGTCTAATTTTGACAACTATGGTCTTCCTTATCTTTTTGGAAAAATCTTTCCTCATGAAGATGATATTCCACATGGTGATCAAGGTGAAAGATCAACCTCTTTGTCGTGCATTGAAGGAACTAGAAAATCATACTTCACTTCCTCTACCTCCTCCAATTATCCTCCCTGATCCACGAGTTCGTCAACTTGAAAATGTCAAGGTCGCTCAAGCCCTATTGGCAAGAAAACATGAAGATGGAAAGCATGTATGTGCTCACATCTTGGAGATGAAGTTGCATATTGACAGGGTTGGAATTTTGGGTGTCATTTTTTCAAGGAAGTTGGTTGTTGACTTGGTTCTTCAACCACTTCCCAAGTCATATGGTTAGTTTGTTAAAGACTACTATATGACAGATCATGATGTGACCCTTTGCTGCTGAATTAACAATGATTTGGCGCACTAGTCAAGCAAATTTGATTAGAAGATCAATCTCCGAAACATCTTCAGACATTGAAAATGGCAACATTGGAAGTCCAGAAAAGTTTTCTCTTCCCGATGGAAAGGGACCGGTCAAGTTCAAACCGTTTGACCAAATAGTAAAGACAGAGGCTAAGTCTGAGATTGTCCCATGTGTCATTCCGAAAGAGTATGTTTGTTTCTATTGCCAAGAGAAGGGGCATTGGATGCGAAGCTGCCGTATCTACCTGAAAGATGGCAAGGATGGTAAAGTCAAAATGTATGACTCTACTCTAGGTAGTTCATTATCTAACACTATTAAGTTCCTAATTAGTGGTTCTTATTACATGATGTAAAGTTACATTTTGATGTTTTGTAGAATCGAAGGAAAGAAAGGAAGCTTAAAGGAAGAGTCAGTTGAGTCTGGTCGTAGAGAGATGGATTTCGGTCGCATGGTTCAATGATCATATTTTTGTGTTGTTGTATAGGAGTTATGATAGATTGCTTAAGAATATTTAGAAACATAGTTTTCATTTGTATTTGTATCGTAAGGACAAGTTTTTTGCATTTTATAAATAAATAAAAATTTTGATTTTATCTTATTTATGTTTCCTTGCAATGACATTTGTGAAAATTGTTGTTTGTATGTTTCTATTAATAGCAATGTTGAAAATGGTTTGATTCTTAGTCATATCGATTGTGGTAGTGTCGTAATTTTCTAAGTAAGGAAAGATTTTCATCACCCAAGTTTCAATTGGACAGAAACTTGGAATCATGTGATTTGAATCATATGATGGATGAAAATCTTGGTACTTGATAAAATTAGGACTAATTCCTTGTTCACATATGTATGTGTGTCGAGTGAAGGAATAAAGGATCTAGTACACATTGATGTGTACAAGTCATATCCACCACAAAGAATGATAAAGGCTATTCGTCATGATTTACTAATGGATCAGTAAATATGGTTATGCTTACAAGATTAAGTACAATTCTAATACCCTGAAAAGTTTTGAAGTATAAGTAGAACGGATAAGAAGAATCAATTAGGCAGAAAGATAAAAGTTTCTCCAATCTGAAAGGAAAGGAGAGTACTTTAGTATCGTGTTTTATGATCATCCTAATGATTATGGAACCATCTCACAATTGATCCTCAAAGTACACCTTAGTGCATTTACATGACTATGAAGAGGTATCGAAAATTGTTGAAATGGTTAAAATCAAAAGGATGAGTCATACTTCATTCCAAAATCAAGTCTTAGATTTATACTCTAAGATTGTGTCTTGAGTGACATATCCTAAGTAGGTTTATAACACATTATGAAATATGGAGTAGAAAAGTTTTCTTACTCATGTACATTTGAGATTGGTATTTGTGATGTCTTGGATAAGGGAAAGACCAACTGAGACCAATTATATGAAGTGTCATTCTTGATAAGAATCCACACTCTTGAATATTTGTTTTTCAAGAAATCTTTCTTGAGAAGAGAATCTTATATGGTAGTGGGAGTCTTGATGATCTTGAATAAGAACTAATCAAGAATAAACCTATTGTTTATCACTAGCATACGACTTGAGGTTTGTAACCTATCGTGTTGACATATTCTTGTTTCTCTTCCAATTCCAGTTAAAGTTGAATATGCATGTGATTTCTATGAGTTCTCAATTGTTTGTATAAGGAAAAGCACCTATATCAGTGAAAGTACATTGATCAGTAAGGGTAAGTTGTTGAACAAGTTGGAAGACATGGTAGGCCTTTGTGCTACCATATGGAAAGAAATTAAGATTGAACAAGTTCAGTCTATATGAGTTTGAATTTGTCATAGACCTTTTCTTATGATAATGATTGTAAATGATAGATTTACATGGATAGAAACACATACACCATAACGTCTAAGTGACATAAGGTTTCTCTCCACTTCATGAAAATGATTGTGAGGAAACACTTTCACTAAGAAGTTTTAAAGTGAAAACAATTGTGTTAATTGCATTCTCAAATTCGATTATGATTACTGCATCCCTCTTCATAGTTCGAATTGTGAGAAATGACAAATAGTCTGAACATTTGGGACTTACTGTTGTAAGTTCTGAAACAGTTTAGAAACACTTATGAGCTATCTAAGGAAAGGTGTATGAGTTTGAGAAGCTAGATAAAGTCTTATCGAAGCATCTTGTATCAGAAATCTGAACTTTGGTAGGAAAGTCAATAAGTATTGATTTCAAGAAGTCCAGCTTATTTCTAGGTACATGTCAAAGCTAGTGGGAGCATAAGTGCTATGCTTGTAAGTATGTAATTATTATGTTAGTGGGAGCGCAATTATTACGTTAAGTGTTACGAGTTAGCAACACTATATATAGGAAACAAAGTTACAGAGTTATAAAAGTTGTTTTGTTATAGTAGGGAGAGGAACTAATACTTTACTTCGAATCTAAAAGCTTAGATTGAGATTTTGATAGAATCTAGTCATGTACATACATGAATGTTATGTTGAAATGATTTAACATAAGGAAATTATGTATGTGGAAATATTATAGCAAAGGACTGGTCAATGTCTTTGTGTAAGACATTATGAATTGTATCCCATATGCTTCGGGTATAGGATCGATTGCATATGCTATAATATTTGTTTGTTCTAATTTTCGAAATGCCTAGGGCATTAAGAGGGAAAAAGGACCAAAACCGGATATGACTAAAATTGTTAAACAACTATCAAGGACAATCTAAGGTTTACCAAAGATTGGTTGCTTGTGGACAATTGGAGGTATAGTAATTGATGGACCATACTGATATAATTCAGCATAGATAGGATTCTATTTATAATACATAGTCATATGGCAATTATGTTTCCATAATGGGAGTTGGATATTAAGAATCTTTGTGTGAGTTAGAAACTTTAATGCAAGAAGGATGTTCAAGGAATGCTCTTTGAATGTGAGACTTCAATTCCAGGGAATTGTCTTATAACATTCTCAAATGGAATACTTTGTAATATCATTGGCCAAGTGTCTATGACTTTTGTTCCTAGACATTACAAAAGGATCATTGCATGTAAGTTTAGACTCAAACAAATTCTAGTAGTGGTAAGAATTTTGTATTCTTACAATAAGGATTAGGGAATTGTGAAATGAGGATCATTGGATATGTGTTCAATTGATTTATTTCACAAGGTAAGGACCATAGGCGAACATAGTGTGCATGCTTGGAGCATGGGATAACTGTTGTTTTAATTCAAGTATTAAGTTGATTAATCAAAATATTATACACTGAATAATGTGTAATCAATATGGTTGAGTCCATATTGGATTGGATTATTCTTGTGTTTCACTTTGCTTGTTTTGACTTCCCGGATAATAAGATTATTGAAACAGCCACATTTAATCATACTTTGGAAGTAAGTAATGAGGCAAGATTGTCATGAATCTGAATGTAGATTGTCTAAGCATTTAGACATAGCACAAGCTTGCTACAGTGTTCATGAGTACTCCTATAATAAGATTTGAGTATTGGATTAAACCCATGCTCATCTGAATCACTTCATGGATTTTATCAGGAGTGATTGTGAGACGATAATATCTTATATTCTTGAAACAGAGACATATGAGTTGTAGTTTACAAGTCAGTTACACATTGATGTATGATTTGATAAGTAAACGCACCAGTAACTTAGTGTTATAAAATGTATTATTGTGTATGATTTGATAAGTAAATTGAGCAAGCATATGAGTCAAAGTTTATCCATTCCTTTTACCCAAAGAGGGATAAAAGCGACATCAGTGGGTCCCTCGATGAATTATTGATGACACCCTAAGCGCTTGGCCAAGCATGGACTAAGTTGATGTGTTCAATGTAGTCTGTTGTCGGTCGTCATAAATCGGAAGTCGAGAAACAAAACATTGACAGAGAGAATGATTATAATCCATATCTCAGTTCATACGATATCTTGAAGAATGGAAGAATATATGATCCCTTATCTAAAGGACGAGTTATTGATCAGAGTTCAACAACGGCTTTTGAGAGCTATGACTGTTAATCGAATTCTAAAGTTGTACTTGCAATAATAGTTATTAGACTTATCCAAGTGGTAGACTGTTGGATTAGGTGTCTAAGCCCATAACTATTATTGGTATGTACTTGATCCGATAGTAGCATGGTCCATTGTGGGTTGCATTCACCAGAACAATTTGATAGGATGGATATTTGAGAAAAAACTTTATTTGTGATTTATATATTATAAGTATAATATATTAATTGAGAAATCATATTATTTAATTAGTATTGATCAAGAATTAATTTGGAATTAATTTAGTGATCAAAAGAGACTGATTAAATTTACGGGGACAGATTATGTAAATCAATGATACATATGGTTTGGTCTAAATGATCCATGATTGATTTGTGATGGACTAAGCTTATCAGATAGTCCATGAAGTGTTAGTATAAGTCAATTGTTGGATCATAAGCCTAAGTGTAAGAATCAGGGTTTACAAGTGACTCTTGGAATTCTACACTATATATGTAACCTCTAAGCCCCTAAAATTGGAACCAAGAGTATTCTAAAAGGATATAGTCGATTTTTGGAGCTCCAAGCTCTCTCTCATTGTCATCCAATTGTTGGTGGTGTTTTGTGAAACATTTGAGGCATCACACTTAAGGTGCTAAGCTCTTGAAAGGCTAGCTTCTACAAGCTACAACAAGAGGTAATCATTTAACTTTTTTATGATTCAACTATCAAATTTTTATGCTAGTTAGGTGTGACAACCCGATATTTCGACTCTATGTAATGACCTAAAAAGTCAAGTATTGTAGCTACTTTTGAAATAATGAAATTAACTTCGAAAATAAAATGTGCAAAAGTCTCTATAAGGATGTCTATTATGCTAGATAATGTGTCAAGGTTTATAGAAATACTAAGAACACTAAAATCCGAGTTATAACGAAGAAGTTATGACCATTCTAAGATTTCCGAAAAAACCGACAACACCAATTAAACGAAAAATGCGAAGTTTCAATACAATAGTTTTTAGCCTTAAGTATCTAAATGAAATTTGTAGATAACATTAAACCGTGAGCATACATAAAAAGAACGTCCAAATCTGACTTCGTATGAGGAAGTTATGATTTTTCCAAGATTCGGGTATAGCAGTAGATAGCTAAAAACTCGAAACAGAGCTAGAGATACTTTTGACCAAAACAACCTAAATGATAATCGAAGGTCTCAACATTAGTAGCACAACGGCGAAAAGTCCGACGAAAACAGACATCGGATGAAGAAGTTATGGATTTTACACGGACTTTTCGTGTCCCGGCCCGTTAAAAATAAATCAAAATTAGCCAAAGAATTCTAAACGAGAGTTGTAGATCATATTTTCAGCTACGCGTGCATATAAAGAACGTCGAAAACGGAGCTTGTACGCAAAAGTTATGGATTTTACAAGTTTAGGGTCCAAAATCCGAGGCTGTCAGGCCTGCCACGACGTGGCACAGTTTGCCACGACCCGGCAAGTAACTGAGAGCGTCCAATCAACAGAAGATGATAAGACTTGCTCCCCACAACGTGGCCAGCCTTAGCCACGACGTGGCACCCAAAAATCCACCCTATAAATAGAACTCTTGGGGTGCCGGGTTTAGGTGCTCCATTCTTCCATCTCTCGTGCTGAAACTCTGCAGTTAAGCTCCTGAAGCCCCGGTTTTCACACTCAAGTTCCGAAGGAAGGTTCTACACTCCCTAGATTCCCAAGAATCCCGAGAAAATCGACTTTCACAAGCCGAAGTTCTGCTCGATTTTCATCTCGCCTTCTCCAATCAATCAAGTGAGTTCATACCCCTATAAACTACACTTTCAAATGTTTAGCAATGCTTTTTATACACTTTTAGGGGGGGGGGGGAATACAAGTAAACACACGGTTATTATCGTGTGTAACATAAAGTTTCACTATATACTCTTTTCTATCAAGTGAATCATATGTGATTCATAACTACTACATGGGAACTTTGGTATGCAATATATATTAACGATAACATCTTGTCTTTTGGAAATAAAACATGTTTATATACATATATATATATATATATATATATATATATATATATACATATATATATATATATATATATATATATATATACATATATATATATATATATATATATATATATATATATATATATATATATATCTGTGTGTGTGTGTGCGAATCAAACCCTTTATTTATACTTTAAGTATATGTCATCATTTATGTCACTTTAGATGTTATACTTTACATAACAAGTGAGCATTACACTAGGATTTACTATACGAACGAAACACACACTTTGAATAACTATAATACGTATAGTTTAGGAGGAAATCATGAACATTTACATACTAGAAACACTATATCAAAGAGATACTTTCATATACAAGAACAAATGGACATTTCCATACGTAAATCTGTTTTATACTAAGTTTTGTGAGACATTTCACGTACTTTCGAGTATGCATTTTAAGTCTTGTATTATATATCATAATCCCCTGTAGGGGAGCGTGATACTTGTGTATAGATCTATACGGGATTGACAATCCCGCACCTAAGTTGTTAGCTACAGCTAGGCCGGCAGGTCTGAGGTGACAAACGTCATAACATTTCAACGCCTGAAGAACGTTGTTACAAGCAGTCTGGGTCATTAGTATGGTTATAAAACTCACATGGAGTATTAAGAATTTATTGATTTACAGGGTTATCAAATGCCTTAGTGATTTTATACTTACACAAATCTGCTACTCTAGGCATGAAAAACACAATTGCATTTCAGTTTTGGAACTTTTAAACTACCATACACTTATGAACGGATAATGGATTTATAAAAGCAAACCTTCAAAACAGTAGAGTCTTTGTAGAAGACTACTTTTATACTAGTAGGAAATATTGGATTTTCTAGGAGTTTTTCGAACATCTACAAACAAATTTCATTTGATTTTATTCAAACATTGTCACTAAATACTTATGAACTCACCAGCTTAAATGCTGACCTACTCTTTTAAAACTACTTGTATTTCTCAGGGATTCAGTAATACAGGTAAACTACTGCTTTTGAAGAAGGGACGTTGCGGCATTAGTTTAATTTCATTTTGACAACATATTGTAATTGATATTTTGGAACCTGTAATACCTACAAATGATGTAACTTTTTCAATTATATATATGTTGGTTGTGTTTACTTTCATTACTATGTATTCAACTGTTTCGATACTACATGAAGTCATCCGCCCTCGAATGATTCCGCCGTTCTGGTTTGGGGGTGTGACATTAGGCTTCATGCTTTGGAAAAAGAATATTGCATGTATAACTAGAGAAAACTTAGATCCAAAGCATTAGGGTTGTATGTTGTTAGGTGCATTTTGTGAACCTTTTAGTCCCTTTTCATACATCTTTTTAGCATAATTGTTCTTCATTTGTCTTGCATTTCATCATATTCATGTTAGTCTCTAGAACAACCTTATTTGCACACTTTTATGTCTTTTCAGGTAAACCGGAGGTTGGAACGCGCTTAGGGAAGTGTCAGGAAGCATTGGTGAAGATTTCGGGACGATCGGGTGAAGAACGGAAAAGTTGAAAAAATCAAGTTTGGAATTGGAGTCAGAGGGGTACACGGGCCGTGTTTGATTTACACTACGAAGAAGCATGGGCCGTGTTGACCAGAAAAGAAGAAGCTCTTGACCAAGCTGAACACAGGTCGTGTCATTTTTACCTTATGCACAACACGGGACGTGTTTAACCCAAAAAAAACAACTTTTGGCAGTTTTCCTATTTTTCATATTACGGGTTAAGGGTCATTTTTGGGGACACACAACATATCAAAGCACATTTGGAGAAGGGATTTCAAAGGTTTTTGCAAGGGTTTGATTAGCAATCATTTGGAAACATTATTTCTAGTATTTGTAAGTTGTAATTGCATATATTTCCATCTTTTAAACTTGTGATCTTGTTCTAGCCATGTGTGGCTAGAACCCTAGTTTCTCCAATTTCATGTTTTGACCTCTTGGTAGTGACTTCAATCATATGATATGATGTTTTTTCTTAATTTCTATCTAGTGAATTTGATTTAGCTTTAATCGAATGTTTGATTCTATTTGTGATTCTTATTGGTCATTTGAATTTGGGTTAGGTCATTCAAGTTATCTCTTTTACAAAATCCGTTATTGTTTTGTCAAATTGAACAAGTAACAAGAATTAAATTGATCTCTATTGAATGAATTTAGTGTAAATCTTATTCATACACTTTTACACTCTCGTGCTTGTGAGGAGTTTTGGGTGTTGTTGGGAACATTCACATAAAGCTTCATGCAATCTTTTAATCTAATTCTAAGAGCTTGTTTAGATTAGGTTAGTAAGGTTAGGGTTAATCAAAGAGCTTGTTTTGGTTAATTAATGTGGTGAATGGGAAGTGTTAGACCTTGTTAACACTTTCAAGTACCAACTTAGATGGAACTGAACGAATATTGTGTCATCTTTGAGTCACATTGCTAAGTTGTCATACATGAAGTTGGAGTCCATACAAATTCTGAATTTAATTCACTCACTTAGCTGATTACTTGTGTTTTTAATTTGTTTGTTTAATCATTGCATTCAAAACCCCCTTCTTTAATCTTTTGTGAATAAGTGTAGTGCGCAAAGAGGTATTAGACCGATTGTCCCGTGTCTCTGTGGATCGACCCTGCTTGCCTTGTACTACCTTTTAGCGCAATATAGTAGTGTTATATTGGAGTATATCGTACCCCTATTATTTGTTGGGTTTGACACGCCTAACAAATTGGCGTCGTTGTTGGGGACGCTGTTTTATGCCTAGATCTTTCCGTAAAGGTACACCATTGCTAATTGACTCGGAGATAGAGAAGACTGCAAAGAAGTTAAGGAAGCAAGCCAAACTTCGTAAGAGGAGACCGGGTTCCAGGACATCTTCATCTTCTAACCCTCGAGTAATCAAAATTTGGGAGGACATACCCCTCTCAATTGTGTTCGCTTCTGAAACAGAAAGCCTATCACTCTCATCTCAACCATCCTCACCCAAAAATACCACTCCACCATTTTCACCTACTTATAATATCCCAAACACTTCACCCACAGAAACTTCAACCACTACTCAAACCATGGGAGATAACCATGGGGGGGGAATCCACCTTCAAACCCACCACCCGAACAAACACTCCATCAGTGGTCGAGGCAAGAGGTTACTCAACAACCTCTTTGCATCACATATCCGGCAGCCACCAACCTAGAACTGAAATTCGGGATCATCCACTTACTCCCAACCTTTAAAGGCCTAGAAAATGAAGATCCTCACAAGTTTATAACCGAAGTCCATGTTGTGTGTGTGGGAATGAAACCACACAATGGCACAGAGGATCAAATCAAGCTTTGGGCATTCCCCTTCGCAGTGCAAGATGCAGCCAAAGACTGGCTTTATGACCTCCCACCGGGGACGGTAACTACATGGGTAGATCTTGCGAGGTTGTTTTGGATAAATACTTCCAGAAGATGAAAGCTTCAGCCCTACAGAGGGAAATCATTGGAATTAAGCAACATAAGAGAGAAGATTTTCACATATATTGGGAAACGTTCAAGAAACTTTGTGCCCGTTGCCCCAAGCACGGAATTACCGAGTACCAACTCCTCCAATATTTCATTAAAGGAATGACTCCAATGGAAATAAGGCTTCTTAATGCTTCAAGTGGTGGATCTTTACCTGACAAGACTCCAACCGAAATCCGCAACCTAATTAAGAACATGGTTGAAGATTCTAAACATTCAAGCCATGATGAAGAATGGTACACGGATGCACCCCGAGGTGTAAAAGAGTTCCAAACTCCTCAAATTGAAGCTTAATTGTACAAGCTTACAAAAGTGGTTATGATGCTAGCCAAAGACAAAGGTCTGCAGCCCACACCCCGCCCGTGCGGTATTTGCATCTAGTGGGGTATCCAACCGGTATGTGCCCACAACTTCAAGACGAGGATTATACAGAAGCAAATGCGTTAGGAGGATATTCCGGGTCAAACCAAAGGGGATTTGAGCACTCAAGAAATGACCAAAGATGTAACAACAATCAAGGTTGGGGAGGAAATCAACTGGGAAATTATCATCCAAATCAACCACATCAATGCCAACAAAGACCACCATTTCCTCAAAATGAACAAAGACCACCTTTTCAACCTCAAAATTTCTAGACAAGGAATCCACCACAACCACCTCCACAAGCAGGTTCATCAAGCACGTCACTAGAAGATATTGTCAAGAGCCTTGCCACTAGCACTCTAAGCTTCCAACAAGAAACGAAAGCAATCATAAAAAGCTTGGAGCAACAAGTTTCACAACTTGCTCAGTCCGTGAGTAAGATGGAATCACAAGGAAAGCTACCATCTCAAACCGAGAAGGACCCGAAGAACAACACATGTGCAATTACCCTAAGAGGTGGGAAAAGCTATGAAGGTCCAAAGATGTCGGATGAAGAAGAGGAAGAGAAAGAGATTGAGGTGGAAGAAGGTGTCAAAGAAGAGGAAATGAAAAATACTTCAAAGTCAAAGAAACCAATAGAGACCGAAGTGAAAGTCACACCAACTCGATTTCCTTCAAGGCTAACAAGTACAAAGAGAGAACGGAAAGATGACAAAATCATGGCAATGTTCCTAAAGGTTGAAATCAATATCCCCCTTTTAGATGCTAATACACAAATTCCTATATATGCTAAGTTTCTTAAGGAACTTTGCACATCTAAGAAAAAGCTTAAAGGAAATCAAACTATAAAGGTTGGGGAAAACGTTTCAGCCGTGTTACAAAAACGGCTACCAAAAAAATGCAAGGACCTGGGTGTTTTCACGGTTCCTTGTAAAATGGGTAACCTTTTTGTACCACACGCCATGATAGACCTTGGAGCATCAATTAATGTCTTACCCTATTCAAGCTTGGGAATTGTACCTTTATCAAAAACCGGAGTTATCATTCAACTTGCCGACCGGTCTTTGGTACACCCAAAAGGTGTATTGGAGGACGTGTTAGTGCAAGTCAATGAACTTGTATTTCCTGCTGACTTTTATGTTTTGGATATCGGTGATGACAACACCCCACAATCGAGCTCCATCCTTTTGGGGAGACCCTTCATGAGTACCGCAAAAACAAAAATAGACGTAGCAAATGGTACTTTGTCTATGGAGTTCGATGGTGAGGTGATCAACTTTAATATCTTTGAAGCTATGTGTTATCCTAGTGATATTCATTCTTTAAACTTCATAGATGTTATTGATTCATGTACTAATGGTTGTTTCGAGTTGTCAAGCCAAGATGTGCTAACCATCATCTTGAGCAAGCATTTTGATGAGACAGGGATCAAGGATCTGGTTGATAAGTACATTTTGGAGGATGAGTTGATTGAAGCAATCAACTCCTTAGAAAAACCACAACCCATGAGAATTGAACCACCCCGAATGAAGCTCAAAAATTCCAATCTGAAACTCCTTCCATCCATAGTACACCCACCGAGTCTTAATTTGAAGACTCTTCCTGACCCTCTCAAGTGTGTCTATCTTGGAGAGGAAGAGACATTACCGGTGATAATTTCAACCAAGCTAGCAAAAGAAGAAGAAAAAGAGTTGGTTAAAATTTTGAAAAAGTACAAGGAGGCTATTGGTTGGACCATTGCGAACATAAAGGGGTTGAGTCCATCATTATGCATGCATAAAATATTTATAGAAGAAGACTTTAAGCCAACCCGTAAAGCCCAAAGGAGATTGAATCCACCTAAGATGGAGGTGGTTAAAAAAGAGATCATGAAGCTCTTGAATGTAGGTGTAATCTACCCCATTTATGATAGTAAGTGGGTAAGTCTCGTGCAAGTTGTCCCGAAAAAAGTCGAAGTCACCGTTGTCAAAAACTTCGAAGGGGAATTGGTACCCAACCGTGTGCAAAACAGGTGGAGGGTTTGTATCGATTATAGGAAGTTTAATGCTTCCACCCGTAAAGATCACTTACCTTTGTCATTCATCGATCAGATGTTAGAACGATTGGCCAGGAAATCTCACTATTGTTGCCTTGATGGTTTTTCTGGTTTTCACCAAATTCCGGTTGCCCCGGAAGACCAAGAGAAAACCACATTCACATGTCCCTTCGGCACCTTTGCGTATAGACGCATGCTCTTCAGTTTGTGCAATGCACCCGCGACCTTCCAAAGATGTATGATTAGCATATATTTCAGAATATGTCGAAAATATCATAAAGGTTTTCATGGACGATTTACTGTTTATGGAAATTATTTTAATGAATGTTTGCAAAATCTCACCAAAATCTTACAAAGGTGCATTGACCAAACTTAGTCCTTAATTATGAAAAATGTCATTTTATGCTTGGCAAGGGCTTGATACTTGGACATGTGATGTCACAAAAAGGTTTAGAAGTTGACAAGGCCAAAATTGATGTTATTAAGAGCTTACCATAACCGAAAAATGTTCGGGAGTGCGTTCTTTTCTTGGCCATGCAGGTTTCTATCGGCGGTTTATAAAGGATTTTTCCAAGATCACGGTGCCGATGTGTCAACTTCTACAAAAGGAGGCCGATTTTGAGTTTCGTGATGCATGTAAAAGTGCATTTGATCATTTGAAGGATTTGTTGACATCCGCCCCCATCATTCAACCGCCAAATTGGGATCTCCTATTCGAGATCATGTGTGATGCTAGCAACACCGCGGTCGGGGCAGTTTTGGGACAAAAGGTGGACCGAGCTCACCATGTCATCTACTATGCATCCAAGACTTTGGATAATGCACAAGACAACTACACGAAAATTGAAAAGGAGTTGCAAGCCATTGTCTTCTCTTTAGAGAAGTTCCGACAGTACCCCCTTAGGACCAAAGTGATTATCTATTCGGACCATGCAGCCTTGAAGCACTTACTACTCAAGAAAGATTCAAAGTCGAGGTTAATACGGTGGATGTTGCTGCTGCAAGAGCTCGATATAGAAATCAAAGATAAAAGTGGAAAAGAAAACTTGGTCGCGGATCATCTCAGGCGTATTGTGCCACCTGAAGACACAAAACCAATCCGAGACACATTCCCATATGAGCATTTATTTATAGCCAAAGAAGCACAATGGTATGCAGATATCGTCAACTACTTGGTCACGAATCAATTACCCCCGAATTCCACACGTTGGCAAAAGGATAAACTCAAGAAGGAAGCCAAGCGATACGTATGGGATGAGCCTTATATTTGGAAATATTGTGCAAACCAAATGATCCAAAGGTGTGTTGAGCAACAAGAGGTACAATCCATCCTTAATTTTCTTCACTCATATGCTTGTGGAGGTCACTTTGGACCCCAAAGGACAGCTAGAAAAGTCTTAGATAGTGGATTCTTTTGGCCTACCATTTTTCACGATTCTTATGTGTTTTGTGCACATTGTGATAAATGCCAAAGATCTGGGTCCTTAAGCTCTAGGAATCAAATGCCTCTTACCCCAATTTTAGTATGTAAGATCTTTGATGTATGGGGTATTGACTTTATGGGACCATTTTCGCCCTCTTTTGGTTGTTCATATATTTTCTTAGCGGTAGACTATGTGTCCAAATGGGTGGAGGCCAAAGCCACCCATACTAATGATTCCAAAGTTGTGGTGGATTTTCTTAAAGCACAGATTTTCTCCCGGTTTGGCACTCCAAAGGCTCTCATAAGTGACCGTGGTACTCACTTTTGCAACCGGATGCTTGAAGTTGTCCTAAAGAAGTATGGGGTGACTCATAAAGTCTCAACAGCGTATCACCCCCAAACCAATGGGCAAGCGGAGGTCTCCAATAGGCAAATCAAAAGTATTTTGGAGAAAACAGTCAATCCGAATCGCAAAGACTAGAGCATAAGGTTGGATGATGCCTTATGAGCATACCGTACTGCTTTCAAAGCACCCATTGGAATGTCCACATATTGGCTAGTATTTTGGAAAAGCATGCCATCTCCTGGTTGAGCTCGAGCACAAAGCTTTTTGGGCCAAAAAGAAATTCAACTTGAATGAAGAGGAGGCAGGACACAAAAGGAAGCTTGCCATCCAAGAGCTAGAGGAGATCTGAAATGATGCATATGAAAGTAACATGATCTACAAAGAAAAGACAAAGGCGTATCATGAGACTAAATGATCTCCCGAAAGACTTTTGCATAAGGACAAAAAGTGCTTCTTTATCACTCGAGGTTCAAGTTGATTTCAGGGAAATTAAGATCAAGATGGGTTGGTCCTTTCGTAGTCACAAAGGTATTCGACCATGGTGCGGTGGAAATTACAAGCCAACAAACTGGAAAAACATTCAAAGTCAATGGTCATAGATTGAAGCCGTTTTACGAAGGATTCAAGGTGAATAATGATGAGATAGAATTTGTTGGGAACCCCACGTACCAATACTGAAAGATATTCGGGGGCAAAGTTGAGCCAACGACTTAAAACAAGGGCAGCTTACCGAGAGGCAACCCGGGGGTATTTCTATCTTTTTTTTTTAAAACAATTTCCATTTCTTTGAGTTTTTGGTTTTCAATGTTCCAAATGCATTTTAACATGATTTAAAATCATCAAACAGACCTTAAGATGCAAAAACATTTCATTTGAATGAGAGGGAAATTTTTTGGGTTCAAAAAGTGGAAGTGGCAATCAGAGGGGACACGGCCCGTGTTCCTCTTGCCTTATAATGAACACGGGTCGTGTTCATCAATGGCAAACAATCCCACAGTCAGAGGGGTACATGGCCCGTGTTCCTCTTGCCTTATACTAAACACGGGTCGTGTTAGCGCATTTCTCAGGAATCTTGACCCCAACACGGGCCGTGTTAATTTGGCCTGTGGGAACACGGGTCGTGTTCGTGCAGTAGATCCTATGGTTTTTAAAGCTAAAAATCGGGTTTTTGCCCCATTCTTCCACACACTCATTCAAAAACATCCACTTTCCCCTAAGAAAACCCCAAGGTCCGATTTTCATGAAAAACCCCTTGATTCTTCATGATTTTGGCTTAAATCGTCAAAACGGTTTGATTTTCATCGTCCCCACTTCATCTCCTACATCTAATACACCATCTAATTGCATTTTCATGGTGGATTTAGGGGTTTTGACAAACCCTAGGTCCGAAAATTTCTTAAAATTTTGGTGTTTTGTGCTCAATTCTTCATGTAGGTGAGCTTGGGGAGGTTGAAGAAGGTCGTTCTCACCAACAACAACACCTTTCCACTAACGATTCGGTACATTCTTTCCTATTCTTCACTTGTGGAATTTGTGTTCTTAAGTTCAAATTGCATGTATCTCTGGCCTTTTTGGACTTGACAATAACTTGGAAATCATTCAAAATTGAGTTTCCCACGAATTTTTGGTGGCCAAATTTCGGTTGACTAGACCCATCAACAGTTGACTTTTTGGCCTGTTGACTAGTTGACTTTTTGACTTTGCCCTAAATTTTGCATATGGAATGTGAGAGTTCTAAACGACCTCGTCACACCAAATCGTCGACCCGTCGTCGTAAGTCCCCATCGCCTCCGCCCAGGTCCCCGTCACCCCCACCTTCATCTCCACCCAATCCGGCACATGGTGGTGTGGTTTGTCATGACCCAATTCAAGCCACCAAACTTGAATCCTTTCTCCAGCACGCACACACTACCCAAAAATTTGCGCATGTGCCATCTCTCTGTGAGTTGCACATCTACAACCAAGTCCTCACATTGTTCCGGAACATTGGATGGCAGGGGTTGTTAAAGGTCCACGAGCTCAACTAAAAAGTTCCAACAACTGAGTTCTTATTTTCACTTGATTTGGACCACGGTGTCCTACATTTCTAGCTTATGAACCAAGACCATGCCTTGTCCTTAGACCAAAGCAATGCCATAGTTGGGGCCCCACAGAACACACTTTTGGCCCCAATGACCCAATCTCAGGATACAGTGATCTTACATGGTGGACCGACCTTACGCGTCAGCTTCCCTATGTCTCAAGTTCTACTAAGGCCTTATCTCTCATCCACCCTGTGATGAAAGTGGCCCATAGGATTATTGCTTCACTTGTTGTGCCTAGAGAAGAAAGAAGAACCATTAACGCCCTTAAGCTCAAAATACTCTATGCGATGGCCCACCCGAACGATAATCTCATTCCTCACTATGGCTAATTCTTTTGTAACAAACTCACCCACCTCAGCACATCACGGTCCGGAAAAATATCTTGTGGTGGCACTGTCAGTTTATTTGCCAAAAGTGCTCCAGTCCGGCCCCCATATCCCGGAACACACCAACCCCTACCCGGTGAGACCTACCTTACCACAGGAGTTCTTGAGTCTATGAGAATGTTTCGGGCGGAGGAAGGGAACCATAATTGGACCGTGGGTCAAAACCATGATCCAAGGCTCCTTATCACCCCGGAGAACCGGGGCATCCTTGCCCTCAGGCGTCCTAACAATTTCACCGACTGGCAAATCACGCCATATCTCTTCCCTAAATCCTTCTCCGAGGAGGAAGATGAGGAAGGTGGGGAGAGTGACGGGGCGGCACCACAAAACTCCCCTCCCATGGGTGGTGCTAGCTCATCCCATCATGCTGGACACCCAACATATCACCAGCAATATATGGATCAATTCCAATCGATCAATACCCGCCTCAACACTTACCATCAAGATGTCATGAACCTAACCCAAAGTTTTTCCGCCTTCACCACTCAATACGCTCGAGATCAAGAGCGTCAGCGCAAACATGAGGAGGACTTTTGGGCTTCGACTCGAAATCCCAGCTACTATCCTCATCCTCCTCCGTAATAGCTTGTTCTGCCCTCTCCAATCATCGGGGACGATGCTTATCTTTAAGCTTGGGGAGGGGTAAAGTTGTACATTAGGTGCATTTTCATGTTCACATCCATATTCATGCATGCATTTTAAATAATAAAAAAAAAGATTTTACCTTTTTTATTTTCATTTTCCTCGCATTCTGCATTTATTAACCCAAAAAATATTTTTTTCTCTCAAGTTTTTTGCACTTCATCATTTTCATGCATCATCTTAAAAAATAAATAAATAAAATAATAATAAATAAAAAAAATAAAAAAAATTACGAGATGATGACACTCTTTACATACGATGGCTCCATGAAGTGGGAAAACAAGAAATCAAATGAAAAACAAAATACCTAAAGTGACCGGATAGTTGCCGGAAGTGTAGAATCAGTTATCATAACTAGGGGACCCAAACACCGTAATTCGAGACCCCAACCTTAGATAATAAAAAAAATGGCATAATAAAACGTTTTTGTGAGCGGTAATAACAGGTTTAGGATGATTTGCTTCTGAATGTTTAAAAAGAATCTTTATCGGCAACTCTGGACCCACAGAACATGGACCTTTTTGTTGACACGCGTTACCTTCTCGGTAACAGAGAGCTTAAGTATCAAATCCGCACAGTCAAGAAAGAAGAATGGGTACAACTATCATATCTAGTGCCCAAATAAAAAAAAGATGCACTTAATCGAATAAACTTTCATAAATTCAAAAGTTGATTGAAGAATTCAAAGCTCAAAATGAAGATACAAATCCAAGTTCAATAAAAATCAAAGCCATCTCGAAGTCAAATCTGGGGAATGAAGAACTGTGTGATATGATACTTTGGCTCTCGAAAAAGTGAAAGCATAGGAGCTGGGCCCCTTCAGGTGGGCTCACTATCTCAGCGAAAGCTGATTCGCCGTGACGGGTTCTTAAGCATGAGTCGATTCTGATTCTTGACCATCTAGTCTTAAGGACATGAGATCCGGACTGTGTTATTTTCTCCCATAAAGCTAATTAAGGTAAGAAGTTTAAATAAAACTATGGTTGGATTATTGAGGTTACACCGTTTAGGGTCTTCTTCACTTTGGGAGTCTGTGATATGTGGAAGGTAGTAGGATAGTCGCCTAGGTATTAATGATTGGAGCCCCATTGATGTAAAGTCTGATCGTATATGTCCATATTCATAAAAATAAATAAAAAGATTACTAGTGTTCTTAAATTTTTCTTTGGTTCATTTTTGTTCCTTAAGTATCTTTTGTACATATGTTTCTTTTTCATGGTTTTCATTGCATGCATTCATTCCTAGCCTTTAGGATCTTTCTGTCCCGTTTTGTTCTATGTTTCTTTTTGCCATCTATATATCATCATGTTTCGTCTGATTCTTGTTCTTTCTTGAGGACAAGAAAGGTCTAAGCTTGGGGTGATTTGTTAGGTGCATTTTGTGCACCTTTTAGTCCCTTTTCATACATCTTTTTAGCGTAATTGTTCTTCATTTGTCTTGCATTTCATCATATTCATGTTAGTCTCTAGAACAAACTTATTTGAACACTTTTATGTCTTTTTCAGGTAAACCGGAGGTTGGCATGCGCTTTGGGAAGTGTCGGGAAGCATTGGTGAAGATTTCGGGATAATCGCGTGAAGAACGAAAAAGTTGAAAAAATCAAGTTTGGAATTGGAGTAATAGGGGTACACGGGCCGTGTTTGATTTACACTGCGAAGAAGCACGGGCCGTGTTGACCAGAAAAGAAGGAGATGTTGACCAAGCTGAACACGGGCCGTGTCATTTTTACATTATGCTCAACATGGGACGTGTTCAACCCAAAAAAACCAACTTTTGGCAGTTTTCCTATTTTTCAGATTACGGGTTGAAGGGTCATTTTTTGGGACACACAACATATCAGAGCACAATTGGAGAAGAGATTTCGACGGTTTTTTCAAGCGTTTGATTAGCACTCATTTGGAAACATTATTTCTAGTATTTGTAAGTTGTAATTGCATATATTTCCATCTTTTAAACTTGTGATCTTGTTCTAGCTATGTGTGGCTAGAACCTTAGTTTCTCCAATTTCATGTTTTGACCTCTTGGTAGTGACTTCAATCATATGATATGATGTTTGTTCTTAATTTCTATCTAGTGAATTTGATTTAGCTTTAATCGAATGTTTGATTCTAATTGTGATTCTTATTGGCCATTTGAATTATGGTTAGGTCATTCAAGTTATCTCTTTTACAAAATCCATAATTGTTTTGTGAAATTGAACAAGTAACAAGCATTAAATTGATCTCTATTGAATGAATTTAGTGTAAATCGTATTCATACACTTGTACACTCCCGAGCTTGTGAGGAGTATTGGGTGTTGTTGGGAACATTCACATTAAGCTTCATGCAATCTTTTAATCTAATTCTAAGAGCTTGTTTAGATTAGGTTAGTAAGGTTAGGGTTAATCAAAGAGCTTGTTTTGGTTAATTAATGTGGTGAATGGGAAGTGTTAGACCTTGTTAACACTTTCAAGTACCAACTTAGATGGAACTGAACGAATATTGTGTCATCTTTGAGTCACATTGCTAAGTTGTCATACATGAAGTTGGAGTCCTTACAAATTCTGAATTTAATTCACTCACTTAGCTGATTACTTGTGTTTTTAATTTGTTTGTTTAATCATTGCATTCAAAACCTCCCTCTTTAATCTTTTCCAAACAAGTGCCTTGCACAAAGAGGTATTAGACCGATTGTCCTGTGTGTCTGTGGATCGACCCTACTTGCCTTGTACTACCTTTTAGTGCAATATAGTAGTGTTATTTTGGAGTATATCATACCCCTATTATTTTTTGGGTTTGACATGCCTAACATATGTGCACCATAGGGATGTTATAGTGCTAAAAACCCATCAGATAATACCCAAAATGTTGCAACTGATTCATGGTGCCAAACCATGTTCTTGCCCTCAAACAGTTCCTTATAATTTTTGGGACTTTCCTTGATTCGAGTACGTATCTTGTGCTTCCAGAAGTACGTGCCTAATACTACCTTCCACACCTATCCGTACTTTCCTCCGAATCATCTGAATCCTCTAAGTCACTTCCTCATAATGATTACCCCCCCCCCTAAAATCTGTTAAACAACACATCAATTGCACTAAACCGCTTCCTAGGCTCTCCTAGGATTACCTCCTAACCCTACCATCAGCTGCTGAAGGACCCTACCATTGTCGGTCAACTACTTCACGAATACAATTATGTGCAACAAGGCTTAGATAATCCATCGACTAAAAGATTCAACCCTACAACAGTTAGACTCAAACAAGAGTTGCGCAATAAGTCCAAGTCAACACTCTACGATTATTTAACCTTCACTGCATGTGATGTAACATATTCATACGATAGCTAACTTAAATCAGTATAAGGCCTACAAAGCACAAAGCAAGCAGCATTTGAGCATCAAGAACTAACAACATCACATAAACAGGCAGTACTATCTTAGAAGCTCCTGAAGATCTTTGACTATTAGCATGCATCACTACCAGCTCACACAACAGGCATAAAGGAATCTCTCTGAATCAGGTATCCTACCATGCAATACTGAGTAAATCCTTAGCCCTAATCTAGCATGAAATTCTCACATACTCATATCAAACAATAATCATATAATACGTATGGGTATTTTGGGAAATACTTACTTGAGCTCGACCGATTGCACGCATCGTACCTCTTTTTATTTAAAAAAAACTTTCTTAGAAAATCAATTTATTTTAGTACAGTTTACCAAATACCCAGTTTGAGTTCAAGCACACCCGAGAGCATGTCTGAATCCTACAAACCAAGGCTCTAATACCAATTTGTAACGATCCAAAATTCAACCCAAATTTTTCGATTAAAACTTTAAGTATTTATTGAAATCACAAATGCAAGATCTTAAAACATTTATCAGGGTATCATTAAAATTTAACAAGTACACAAGTCCCCCATTGATGCGATGCAATCGAGTTGTGCCCCACCTTTAATATAAGAATAGCTGAAACATGCAAACCACAAATAGTAAGCACAAAGCTTAGTAACTTCCCCAAAATACCACACACAACATAACATAAATAAACAGTTATGGATTATCAGCAATCCCGGGGACTATCTGCAATCCCGATGGGCTAACAGCGCGTCCGGTGGGTTATCAGCAACCCTAGACACTATCAGCAGTCTCAGTGGGCTAACAGCATGCCCGGTGGGTTATCAGCAGTCCTGGAGATTATCAGCAGTCTTAGTGGGCTAACAACATGCTCAGTGGGTTATCGGCAACCCTTGAGACTATCAGCAGTCTCAGTGGGCTAACAGCACGCCCTGTGGGTTATCAGCAACCCCGGAGACTATCAGCAATCTCAGACACATATAAACAACATAACACAATAATGACAGCTAAACCCAATTGGTCATCACAGATACAACTATCCTACCACATAGGCCCATACAAACATGCAAGAGTCACAAAGACAGCTAGCATCCTACATACATAATTTAGTGAGCTGGCATTGGTACCTTCGACTCACGAGCATTGGGAGAAGACTCACCTCAAACAGTTAAAACAACCAGAAAAATGATTGAACTGTTGATATGGGAATCCTCTGCACTAAATATCATTAGGTAACATCTGAATTAATAACAGGTCATAAACCACAACCGGGCCCTGCCCAAAGACACCCAAAAGCCTATAATGTCCTGAAATCCTAAATGGTGCCCAAAGCCTAACAATGACCGAAAGTAAAAAAGGACTAGGGACTCAATAAGACAAAACATTAGTAGTCCAATAATGGCCTAAAACCCAAAAGTCAATGGCAGTCAATAATCTGAGTACGCCCTGCGTACTCGATCTATGTCTAACATACGCCAACTTTACGAAGTACACGCTGTGTACGAGCTAGGTACGACTAGTGTACTCCATAGTAGCCCAAAAATCATCATTAAGGACTTAAATTGTTAAGCCACTAAGTCCACTTACTTATCATATTTGATCCCAAATAACGTATTAACCCATAAAATCAAAGACTTTAAGCCTTTGCGTGGTTGGAAAGTGTTTAAACCTTGAAACTCTGACTTAATCCACACTCAACACTACTAAGATCTTGCATGGCCAGAAAAGGACCATCAATTAACCATTTTTATGAATCCACGAGATGTAAAATGCTTGAATGGGCAACTCATAAGCTCTGGAGTACTCTATACTCACAAAGGTCCAAGCTTTGGGAAAAAAGTTCATGAAAAACCTATTTATGGAGATCTAAAAGGAAACTCATCAAGGTATGAACTTTATACCTTTAGAAGATGCACAAAATGGAGTAGTTTTTGGATCCAAAAGCTTATAATTAACCCCTCCTTCTTCACTAGTCTTCTTCTTCTTCAACAAAAGGCCACCAAAGTCACAACCAAGCTTCCATGTCTTCACTCACAAAGGATACACTCAAAATTAGGGTTTGGAAGGAGTGGAGGTTGATTATGGGAGGCCCAAGGGTGAGTTAATACCTTTAAAAAGGGGTGATACCCAAAGAATTTGGGTTTGGCATCAGCCTACTTACGCCTCACGTACTCCTAGTACGTCCAAGGTACTAGGTTCAACTTTGCGATCATCCCTCGCCTAGTACGCCTAACGTACTAGGCTCAACCTAAAAACCCTCCAACTTCGAATGGCCATAAATTCTTTGTTCTAACTCTTATTTCGGCATTATTTATATCTACTGAAAATTATCGAAATACCCCACAATAATATCTACATATCTTGGACTAAGAACTACTTGAACAAAAATCTATTTCTCATGCAAGAAACCGACCTATGATTTTTCCCATGCTACCCTTCGGCCCAAAGTACCGTCCAGAGGATTTAGTTCTCATAACCTTCATTTCCTTCTTCCAAAAGATCTAAACGTGTCCTCCTTAAGGCCTTAAAGCTTTTATGGAATTGATATTTGGCCCACGACCCTGAATCACAGAATGCCCCAGAACAGGGTGTTACACTTAAAACCTATTTTTTAGCAACTAAGAAATTAAAAATCCAACATTACAAGAAGAAAATTCCAACAAACTTACAAATATAAAATATGACAAATCCAAAATTACAAATGTAAAATACGACAAATTCAACATTACAAATATAAAATACTGACATGTCCAAAAATATACGACCAATTCTCTACATCTTTAATATCCATCAATTGTATTCAACTCTTCATTCATTGACATTTGAATATCCTCCCTAAATTATAATAAAAATATTAATAAAATACATTGTTATATTAGTTTAGTCAATACAAAGCAACAAATTCAACAGCCTTACCTCAATTCCCTCGTCGTCTTCGTCGTAATGTAAATCATAACCATCAATAACAAGGAACATCTCACCAAATTCACAGAAATCATAAACTCTCAAACTTATTAAAAATTCAGAAATTGAAATATACACTTAAGAGGGGGCTGTCAGTCGATTTTAGATAGGGGATGTTAACAGTGAAGTCACAGTCGAGTATCCATGAAACACAGTCGACTGTTGAGTTGATTTCTAGCAAGACAAAGCTCGTAATGTGAAGACCGGGCGGTGAGGTGGAAGGGTGTCGATAGGTGGTGAGGCAGAAGGGAATCAATAGGCGGCTGATGACTCTGTCGTCATCTTGTTGACGAAGCTAATGTTCAGATTGGGCTCTTGGCGTCTTAGGAGGGAGTGAAATCTAAGAAGTCATCGTTTCACAGTGAAGTGAAGAGGGAAACAGGAAACAGGAAACCTAAACCTAAAATTACAACTGGGACCCCCGCGGGACAAAGGGGCGGAAACACCCACTCCCGATCCCGATCCCAAAAATAAACGGGGTTTAATCTCGCCCTGTGACAACCCGAAATTTCCATTCAGTCAAACCCTAAAAGCCAACCACTTCGTATCATAATTTAAAGTCATTATTTCTTATTTTCAAGAAATATAAAGTTCGTTTGAATTTTTTTTAATACTATTTTTAAACGAACGGGTGAAAGAAAGTGTCGTCTCGGGTTTTGAATTTTAAAAACCGCAAACACTTCGCGTATTAGAAACACCCGACCAAACTTTTATGTTTTGGGTTGAGAAATCACCCAAAACCGTAAACTCATACCTATGTATGAGTTTACTCCCCAAAAAGTTAGTCATTTGTGTTTACTCCCCAAATGTCAAAAGAGTAAACTCCAAAAACTCTCTCAAGTATCATCCTAAATTAAATTCCAAATCTTCAATCTTGTAAGCGTTCTAACCATTTCAAGTTAGTAAAACACTTAATCTACTGTTTGTGCATCTATTCATCCAATCATTTATGTATTTTGTCTAGATTTTCCAAAACACCAAGAACACACACTAAGTGTTCTTGGCCTTTTAGCTCAAATCAAGCCTTCTAATAGTAAATGTTTCCATCCTTGAGTGATTTTAAGCTAGTATTACATTTATATGTCAAGAAATTATACCAAGAACACAAGACTAGAGGTGTTCACGGTCCAAGGAGATGATGGGGCCGTAAACACCATAAAGGGCACCAAAGTGTGCCTAAGTCCTTATCTAAGCCCTAGATACATGTTTAAGCCTTCCTTGAATTGATTAAACCTTCCTTTGATGTTTCTAAGCCTTGAAAAACACCAAAAATCCAACATTTATAGGTGTTTACGGTTTGGGGATCTCCCAAAACCGTAAACACCCTAAAGTATGTTTAAGTTGGTCATTTTCCTTCCTCAGGCTTAGAAACTAGCACACACACTTACCTAATTGTATTAAGGACTTGAAAACATGGCAATACCCTTCTTCGTAAGGGTTTACGGTAGTAAACCCAAAGGAAAATGCCATAAGGCCGTAAACTCCTCAAAGGGGGTGTTTTGTTGCCCTAGTCCATTCCAAAGGCCAAACCACTTAGTAGAATTGCTTCAAAAGGCTTGCTAAACCACAAAACAACACCTAGTCATTAGGACTAGAGTTTATGACCGTAAAGTCTAGAGTTTACTTCCATAAACTCTTTGAGTCGTGACCATCAAAACCGTAAACTCCAAGGGAGTTTACCCTTGAACCCTAAACACACTAGCCTTTCCCTACAACACTTAGATGCAACCCTTGAGACTTATAACACTTGTATAAAGTGTTTAGCATGTCCTAGAGTGTCTTAAATTTTTTTATTAGTTGTTTAAAGACTAATTATTTATATACATATATCCTTATATGTTATTAGGATCTTTGTGCGTGTCTAAGTCTTCACTTGACACCAAGCACTTATCCGACACTTCTTTCCGATCCACTTGCTATAGGTGAGTTGATACCCCTTAATCAATGTTTTAACTGTTTTTAAATGTTTTATGGGGGGGATACATGTAGAATTATGCTAATTATTATATCAATCACATATGATTAATAAGCAGCATTCAAATGATTGGCTACTCATTAGCCGTTTTACCAAACAGTTTCCATCAAATGTTTTTCTTAAACATTTTATATGTTTAAAACTTCTTATTAAACTGTTCATTTTACTCTGTATGTTACATTTCAAACTTATTTACAACTGTGTTTTAAAACAAGTGCTTCTTTATACTAAACTGTTTTATCAAACCCATGCCTTCAAACCGTTTTATAGATTGACATCATGTCGATCTTTTCTTAGATAATAATTATGTTCAAAGGTTTTACAAAACTTATTTTATGCTTTTATATTATAAATTGCATGCCTCTATATGTATAGTTATATAAGAAATGTTTAAAAGACTTAGGAAGGCTATCCACCCTATTTCCTTTTCGCGCTTAAGATGTGGTCTGGTGGGATATCGGATACTCGTCCGAAGGTCATTTAAATATTAGTTGTATAACACGTGTACATATATAGTCATAAAGGTCCTTCCAGTTCATTCCATGGCCTTGGGTAGCAAGGGTATACATCCATGTCCATACGTACCAGTTAGATTACTAGTAAACTACCATATGGGTAGTTTAGGAAGATACTAGAACTATTACTAGAATGCGATATCATAGAATGAGTCAGTTCATTCATGAGTCAATACTTGCTAGATAGAGAGAACATACATTACTATGAGAACATGTACATAACATTACTATGAGTACATATACAACTATACTAGAGGAAGAACATATACAACTATACTAGAGGAAGAACATATACAACTATACTAGAGGAAGAACATATACAACTATACTGGAAAGAGAACATATACAACGATACTAGCACGAGTAACAATACATTACATATACATATATACATTGACAAAATTGTGATCCACTGTATCAGAGCATGCCTTAAATGTCATGGCCCGAGTTGTAGCCAGAGTCTCTTGGAGGGAGAGCGTGAGTTTATGTATAGATCTATACTGGATTGACTATCCTACACCTTGCTGCTAGCTACAGCCGGACCTGCAGGTCTGCGGGTGCCAAAAGTCGTTTCTTTTTACGACCTAACTTTTGTCGTTGTTACCAGTCGATAGTATGGTACAATTAATCACATGATACCATAATATAAATCCGATTTAAGGTAGTTAGTACAACAGTAGTTCCTATAATACAACACTACAGTACTACATTAGTTTCCCCTTTTCATATTTAGTGATCATTTCACTTAAACATTAAATGTAAAAACTATATTTTGTTAATGATAGTTACACTTGGGAAAATTACACACTTTTACAAAGAACGAATATTTAGAACAGTTAAGTTTTGGTAGAAGACTATATTGAGAACAGTTAGGTCTTGGTAGAAGACACCCTTATATAATAGTACGAATCATAGGGATTTCTAGGGTTTTTCAAACGTTTACAGTTGTTTTACAAACATTTTTACATTTACAATTCATGTACATTTTCCATACTTATAGTTCATATACAAACAATTTCTTACATATACATTAACACACTAAAATACTTATGATCTCACCAGCTTCAAAGCTGATACTCTCTTTCAAAATAACTTGTATCCTCATGTCAAACATAGACAACTATTGATGCAAGGTTTAGAGAAGATGGAGCTCGTTCAAAACTCATCTTTCATTTTGATTTATGCTTTAGTATTTATCAAAATTTGACAGAACACACTTGTATAATAATTATATTATTAATGCAATGGATGATGTTGTTGCTTGTTTACTACTTTTCATTGTTGTGATATTGTACATGACGTCCTCCGCCCCAGAATGTTTCCGCCGTTCTTGGTTTTGGGGTGTGACAGATTGGTATCAGATCATTGTTTATAGTGAATTAAGTATATCAACCCATAAAAGGCATACTAACTATAAATACATAGGGATTAAAAATTAATCTGACCAAGTGTTTATACTTTAAATAGTAAAATATTTAATTAAGTATACGTGCCTACATTCATACTAAAATCAGTGTCATTAGGACAGTACAAAAGAATTACGATTGTGTGGTTGTAACAAGTCTAAAATCTTACCAACAATACCACAATGAGAACAGTAGAACATAACATTAAACTTAAAATACTATAGGGGTATTTGGTGTTACTATACGTACTTTATACTTAAGAACTTAAACGGGATCTTCATTACTAAGTTGATAGTTGCTAAGTGGATACACTAAGGATATATGTAATTAGGATGTTATAGACTTAGAATCTATGAAAATTTTACTTTACCCCTATTATGTGTGAATTTGGAGTTAAGGTCACTTATTCGAAGGCCTATCCTGTTTCGATTACATATAACTAGTATGCACTTCACAAATAGCGATGTAACTGATGAAGATTTTCTAAATAATTATCGAGATAGTTCGTCTAATAGTTATTTTCTTACCCCAATTCTCGCATAGATAACATGGCTGGATTCCATCCCCATGGCAACCAGTACCTTCCAAATGAGGTCATAGCTGGTTGGTTTGGAGAAGAACCAGAGAATGATCATCCTATCCCTCTGAATGATCATCATGATGAAAACCTTTCGGACGATGCTAATTCTAAACCCGAGGTTGAGAACCTACCCCAGGAAGCTCCCGTTCCAATTCCTAACCCTCGTACGGCTTTTCATGGCCCGACGCCTGAGTGGGTGGAATGCTTGGAAACATGGAGCCAAGGACAAGATCAGCCCATGACATTTAATGGTGATCGAAGCTTTTACGACATCAGCAATGGGGGCTCAGCAGACAGAGTCTTGCAAATCTTGGTCCGCAGAGTGGCCCGAAATGAGATTCAAGGCAGGACAGCCCTACATCAGATCATCGAAGTTGATTCTTGATCGGATCATAAAAACCCATTTTCCGAAGATCTGTCGTCGATGCGAGAATGCATACCCTCCGCACCATTCGTCTAGAAGATGCTCGCAAGAGATCTAAGAGAAACCACAAAACCCTGCTGCAAGCACTGGCTGAATCACGAGCCGAAGTCATAGAGCTCCGAGTACGCCAAAGGGTGTACGAAAGACATCTACTTGACGTGGAACGTCAACTAGCTGAACTGAGAGTTCACCAGAGGGATGACCGTCGCCGGTAGTAGACGCTTTACTTTATTTTCCTTATTAAAAGGAATCGTTTTTCTGTCTATGCCCGATGTGGCATTTTCTATGAAGTTATCTGGTACTGTAAGTACTTTTGGTTAGGTCTTTATGCTGTCAAGAACTATCTTCTCTGGATATGATGTAAGACCTTTTACAAGGTCATTTTCCCGAATCTTTACGTCGTGAATATCAAAGATATTGACAGTCGGCTAACTTCTGTGTCATTCTTTATTCAAGTGCTCTTATCATTCTTTCATATGAATCTATCTGAAACCTGCTTTAGTCAAGTCATTGGACTATAGTAATTTAGCTCCGGAGACATTTCCAAGTCTCTTTTAGTGGTTGGATCCTGTTATTCATCAACCCACGATACCTCGGCTTGAAAGACAAACGTCTTGAGACCATTCTACAAACTCACTTCCATTCCGTACTAGGACTGCATCATAGGGATGTAGGTCAAACCTTCATGATCATACCTCCAATCCGTACTAGGACTGCATCATAGGGATGTAGGTCAAACTTTCGAGAACATACTCCTACTCTTTTCTTGAGCAACCGAAGTACATCTAGGGTCAACCAGAATCGCTCACAAATTTATTTTCTTTCCATGAATCAGAATCATGTCGTCATCCAGAAACAATCAGCCGAGCAACAAAACCCCTATTCTCCATATCGACGCCGCTACATTACAAGCTGCGGTAGCAGCTGCTGTGACAACTTTCCTTACGCACATCAACTCGGGCAACACAAGCAAGACTGACAATGGGGTCGAAAGTTCTGATGGTAGTACCAAACCGGGAAACCAACAAGTGGCAACAGCCATGGACTTGCAAAGCAGTAATACCGAAAGGAAGAGACGATATCATAAAGCCCTAAAGGAGCGCAAGAGAGCCCAAAGACTTGCCATGCCACAGCCACCAGTGGCAACTCCAGCAGAACGCTTTAGGAAGCAATTCCCATGGTGGAGTAATGAGGAAGGCACTCGTGTCCACATAACACTGGCTAAGCACCGCACTCCCGCCACCAATGATAGTACTAGCCAGTCATGCCACCAATGCGGTGAGATAGGGCACTTTAAGAAGGATTGCCCTATAGCAAAGAACTCTGGGGCAGACGGGAAAATTCTCAGGATCACAGCTGTAGGAGAACCTACTTCGGAACCACGTTAATGTAACTTAGGCGTGTTGTTCTAACAGACTTATAAACTATCCAAAACTAGTGCAACTAGAGTCTTGTCTTTTGCAAGACACCTTCCGTTTAGGGATGCTCGTGCTGCGTATACTAGTCTTTTGTAGTATACCTTATTCGTAGCAGTGGTCTTATTGTAAGTTTAAAGTATTGTAACTCTGTTAATGGTTGCACGGTTGTGTTTTGTCTGTAAAACATCTTATGTTCAAATCTAATGTCTTTAAGTTTCAGTATGATTCCGACATTATCATACGACTCGATTCAATTTGATCCTCACAAAACAGCTTCATACGTACGTCTCCTTATCAGTAAACGTCTTTTTAGAGAAACTGTCATTTCAGAACACCGAAGTACTCATGCATGAAGTACCTCATAGTTCTTCTCTTTTCCGAAGAGATCCCCGAAGTACCACTCGTGCAGTACGTCAAGTTCAATCCAAGGATTCATACAGTTGATCTATCACTGAGGAATGTATACATAAGGGTAATATGTAATCAAGGTTCTACCGGTTTAGAATTGATGATTCCACTTTAACTTCTTTTTCCCCGATGGGATCTAAGCTTAAAGAAGAATCAGTTATTCGACTACCTTTTCAATCTTAATTATATACTACTCATATACACTAGATTGTGATTGCGAAACCATGTATGGATTCTAAAATGAACTTCGGGACGAAGAACTGCCCAAGCCTACGAGTAATCGCATCGTCATGTGAACAAACTTAGAACCCAGTAAGACTTCTGCAAACAGGTCGCCCTACAGTCTAAACACCTACGGAGATACAAGAAACAGTCCAGACAACTTAGAGAACTACACTGAAATAGAATCGAAAGACTAGGCTTCTCACCCTGGAGAGCCCCGGTCTTATTCTTCCAGAGGTCGATGGAGTACATCGTATGTACCTCAACTATCGAGGACCCGGTCCAGAAATTTTTCCATGAGAAATCGTTGCCTCTGTCTCGCATAGATGAATTGGTTGAGCAAACGCAAGGAAAGAATTACTTTTAGAAATGGACCTGAGATCCGAATATCACCAGTTCGAGTGTTAGGGAAGGATGTCCGGAAGACTACCTTCCGAACTCGATGCGGACACTTCGAGTCCGTACTGATACCCTCTGATAGGACCAATACGCCTGAAGCATTCATGAAGTAATGAATAGAGTTCGTCTTTCTTACTTGGATCAGTTCGTCATTCTCCATGTAACGACTTACTTATCTACCCTCGTAGTAAGAAGGGACCCATGGAAACATTACCTTCAGAGGAACTTCCACGAACTTCTCTAAGCACAAGTTTTGAAATTGAAGAGTCAGGTTCCTATGACACACTGTTAGTGATGTGGAAATTTTGAGTACTCTTACAATTCGTCAAACCCGTTGAGAATTTGTCGACATTAGAGACCCCGACAATCATTCGCCAAATCCTAGGACTTACAAACCTACTGTCATAGATCATCCAGAACTCCTCACAAATCACAGAAACCCTTTTGAATTTGACCCAGCAAGGGGTGGCCCTTGACTGGGAAGTTTAGCAAGAGAAAGAACCTTGGAGATTCCAAGTAAGAGACCAAGTTCTTTACTAAATCTCACTCTAGGAATGGCTTGGTACGCTTCGTAAAGCGTGGGAAGCTAAATCCAATATAGTTAGGACCTCCGAGATTCTTACCAGAATCGGTCCTGTGCCTCGCATAAACTAGACCTACTCCGCGAACTCAGTAACGTACATTCTACTCTTCGCATCTTGATCTTGAAACCGTACCTTTCCGTTAGGACTCTTGTAAGTCCACTCGTCGAGATCCTCGCCTTCGTATTAGAACTATAGTGACCCTCAACCGAGAGGTCAAGCGGATGAAGCAACACGGTCTCCCGTTAGTGAAGGTTCGTTAGGATACCAACATAGGATCCGATTTCACTTAGGGGCGCTAGAACCAATCGATTAGGAAGTTTCCTCCTCTCGACTCAATCATTCATACCTACTTCCTTATCTAAATTCTAATTTCGGAACGAAATTCCCTTTAACAGGGGGATGATGTGACAACCCAAAATTTTCATTCGGTCAAACCCTAAAAGTCAACCACTTCGTATCATAAGTTAAACTCATTATTTTTTATTTTCAAGAAATATAAAGTTCGTTTGACTTTTTTTTAATATTATTTTTAAACGAACGGGTAAAAGAAAGTGTTGTCTCGGGTTTTGAATTTTAAAAACCGCAAACACTTCGCGTATTAGAAACACCCGACCAAACTTTTATGTTTTGGGTTGAGAAATCACCCAAAACCGTAAACTCATACCTATGTATGAGTTTACTCCCCAAAAAGTTAGTCATTTGTGTTTACTCCCCAAATGTCAAAAGAGTAAACTCCAAAAACTCTCTCAAGTATCATCCTAGATTAAATTCCAAATCTTCAATCTTGTAAGTGTTCTAACCATTTCAAGTTAGTAAATCACTTAATCTAGTGTTTGTGCATCTATTCATCCAATCATTTATGTATTTTGTCTAGATTTTCCAAAACACCAAGAACACACACTAAGTGTTCTTGGCCTTTTAGCTCAAATCAAGCCTTCTAATAGTAAGTGCTTCCATCCTTGAGTGATTTTAAGCTAGTATTACATTTATATGTCAAGAAATTATACCAAGAACACAATACTAGAGGTATTCACGGTCCAAGGAGATGCTTGGGCCGTAAACACCATAAAGGGCACCAAAGTGTGCCTAAGTCCTTATCTAAGCCCTAGATACATGTTTAAGCCTTCCTTGAATTGATTAAACCTTCCCTTGATGTTTCTAAGCCTTGAAAAACACCAAAAATCCAACATTTATAGGTGTTTACGGTTTGGGGATCTCCCAAAACCGTAAACACCCTAAAGTATGTTTAAGTTGGTCATTTTCCTTCCTCAGGCTTAGAAACTAGCACACACACTTACCTAATTGTATTAAGGACTTGAAAACATGGCAATACCCTTCTTCGTAAGGGTTTACGGTAGTAAACCCAAAGGAAAATGCCATAAGGCCGTAAACTCCTCAAAGGGGGTGTTTTGTTGCCCTAGTCCATTCCAAAGGCCAAACCACTTAGTAGAATTGCTTCAAAAGGCTTGCTAAACCACAAAACAACACCTAGTCATTAGGACTAGAGTTTACGACCGTAAACTCTAGAGTTTACTTCCGTAAACTCTTTGAGTCGTGACCATCAAAACCGTAAACTCCAAGGGAGTTTACCCTTGAACCCTAAACACACTAGCCTTTCCCTACAACACTTAGATGCAACCCTTGAGACTTATAACACTTGTATAAAGTGTTTAGCATGTCCTAGAGTGTCTTAAATTTGTTTATTAGTTGTTTAAAGACTAATTGTTTATATACATATATCCTTATATGTTATTAGGATCTTTGTGCGTATCTAAGTCTTCACTTGACACCAAGCACTTATCCGACACTTCTTTCCGATCCACTTGCTATAGGTGAGTTGATACCCCTTAATCAATGTTTTAACTGTTTTTAAATGTTTTATGGGGGGGATACAAGTATAATTATGCTAATTATTATATCAATCACATATGATTAATAAGCAGCATTCAAATGATTGGCTAGTCATTAGCCGTTTTACCAAACAGTTTCCATCAAATGTTTTTCTTAAACATTTTATATGTTTAAAACTTCTTATTAAACTGTTCATTTTACTATGTATGTTACATTTCAAACTTATTTACAACTATGTTTTAAAACAAGTGCTTCTTTATACTAAACTGTTTTATCAAACCCATGCCTTCAAACCGTTTTATAGATTGACATCATGTCGATCTTTTCTTAGATAATAATTATGTTCAAAGGTTTTACAAAACTTATTTTATGCTTTTATATTATAAATTGCATACCTCTATATGTATAGTTATATAAGAAATGTTTAAAAGACTTAGGAAGGCTATCCACCCTATTTCCTTTTCGCGCTTAAGATGTGGTCTGGTGGGATATCGGATACTCGTCCGAAGGTCGTTTAAATATTAGTTGTATAACATGTGTACATATATAGTCATAAAGGTCCTTCCAGTTCATTCCACGCGCTTGGGTAGCAAGGGTATACATCCATGTCCATACGTACCAGTTAGATTACTAGTAAACTACCATATGGGTAGTTTAGGAAGATACTAGAACTATTACTAGAATGCGATATCATAGAATGAGTCAGTTCATTCATGAGTCAATACTTGCTAGATAGAGAGAACATACATTACTATGAGAACATGTACATAACATTACTATGAGTACATATACAACTATACTAGAGGAAGAACATATACAACTATACTAGAGGAAGAACATATACAACTATACTAGAAAGAGAACATATACAACGATACTAGAACGAGTAACAATACATTACATATACATATATACATTGAAAAAATTGTGATCCACTATATCGGAGCATGCCTTAAATGTCATGGCCCGAGTTGTAGCCAGAGTCTCTTGGAGGGAGAGCGTGAGTTTGTGTATAGATCTATACTGGATTGACTATCCTACACCTTGTTGCTAGCTACAGCCGGACCTGCAGGTCTGCGGGTGCCAAAAGTCATTTCTTTTTACGACCTAACTTTTGTCGTTGTTACCAGTCGATAGTATGGTACAATTAATCACATGATACCTTAATATAAATCCGGTTTAAGGTAGTTAGTACAGCAGTAGTTCCTATAATACAACACTACAGTACTACATTAATTTCCCCTTTTCATATTTAGTGATCATTTCACTTAAACATTAAATGTAAAAACTATATTTTGTTAATGATAGTTACACTTGGGAAAATTACACACTTTTACAAAGAACGAATATTTAGAACAGTTAAGTCTTGGTAGAAGACTACATTGAGAACAGTTAGGTCTTGGTAGAAGACACCCTTATATAATAGTAGGAATCATAGGGATTTCTAGGGTTTTTCAAACGTTTACAGTTGTTTTACAAACATTTTTACATTTACACTTCATGTACATTTTCCATACTTACAGTTCATATACAAAGCTGATACTCTCTTTCAAAATAACTTGTATCCTCAGGTCAAACATAGACAGGTACTGATGCAAGGTTTAGAGAAGATGGAGCTCGTTCAAGACTCATCTTTCATTTTGATTTATGCTTTAGTATTTATCAAAATTTGACTAAACACACTTGTATAATAATTATATTATTAATGCAATGGATGATGTTGTTGCTTGTTTACTACTTTTCATTGTTGTGATACTGTACATAACGTCCTTCGCCCCAGAACGTTTCCGCCGTTCCTGGTTTTGGGGTGTGACACGCCCGCGCCCCTGCTCCCGCTCCCGAATTTTTTTTTTTTTTAAATCAGTCTCGTACTATATTGGGGTCCCACGGGAGGATTTTGACATCCCTAAGTTAGCCCTCTTATAAAATATAATTTTTATGTTGCCATATGCCATTTACATTTTACTTTTGTTAAATCTACTCAAAATAGAAACATACTTAACATTGTTTCTTTATAATAGGCTTGCGCTTACATTTCAATACCTAAACGTCATTTGTGAATGTCATTTTTGACTTGAAACAATCTTTGCATAAATTCCTTAGGAAGCAAACACCTCCATACATACACACACAATTCGAAAGCAATTTAAATTTCAAAATTCAGGGATGACAAAGATGAAGAGCAAATCTATTATTTGATTATGTCCCCCAATTGAAACATCCAATCATTTATAACATAATAATGTATAATGTAAGAGTATCGGAAAAACCTACTAAGATATACAAAGGGTAGTGTAAGAGCAGCTTGTATTTGGATTTTGTGACTCTTTTTCATCAACTCAATCGGCCATTCCTGAACATTATTCCAACCTGTTTCAGTTTAGAGTCCATGAAGAACACATTCTTATAATATCCTTCCCTAACAAACCTCAGCATATAAGAAAATGCCATGTTCCGAAGATTTAATAAAAAATTGATGTTAGATCTATGTTAAAATACAAAAATTAAGTTTGGAATGGCAGGAAACCCATTTATTATGTAAATGTTTTAATGGATTTTGATGTGGGTGGTTTTATTAAGATGAGACAATGGTAGATATGTCGTAAATAGGGAGAGGTGATACCTATTGACAATCGAGAATCAAGGAAGAGAAATACGATTGATGATTTCTTCGATCAGATTTATTCCTATAACTTATAAGTGATAATATTCGGAATGATTTGGAATTGATTGTATAAAGCAAGAGAATTGAATGAAAAAAAATCATAATATTGAATGGAGAGAATCCAAGCTATTAAATGATATTAAATGGGTAATAAAACAATATAATTTCAAATTTTTGAATCGGAAAAACTGAAAATGACGAGATTAGAGGATAATAATCTATTAATTGATTTCTATTTAAACGCCAAAGGAAAGTTCGTTTTGACATGTAATTACCATGTAGATATCAATTATATATAGGGAGTACATGGAAATTTTATTGTAGAAAGTTTTAATAAGTTTATATTTATATTAGTAATATCATGTGGCATTTTAAAATAATTAAAAGCTCAATATATAATGACCAAGTGGAAAATAAAGTAACTAAAAATTACAAGAAATTGTCATGTGGCAATACGAAGGAGAAGATGACATGTTTAAAAAATATCTTTATTTATTAAGTTAGATCAATAGAATATGTATTATTTCTCCTAACAAGTTATATTTATATATGAATAACACATTGGATGTTGTTACGGTTCTTTTGTTATTCATATATGAATAATTAGTTTGAATTTTCAAAATATTTTGTTTTTTATTAACATACTATTTATTCATACATTAATAACAAATGAACTGTAACAAAAATCTGATAAATGTTTTATTCACATATGACAAGATTTAATACATATTTTTTATCCATATATGAATATAACATGTGACGAAAGATGATGTAAATAAATATATTTTAGGTAAGAAAACTTTATTGTGTGTAATATTCATACATAAATTAGAGTTAAATTGTAAAAAAAATGAAGAAGAAGAAGTTAAGGATATATTTTATTTATAGGTGAATAACGAATATACTATATAATTAAAATCTGATTCATTTTTATTCACTTATGAATAATGAGAGTTGAAACTATAAAAAATATTTTAACTTAAAACTACATCAATATGGATATGTATTTATTGAGAATAAAAAATTATGAATTTTGATATATTTAAAATAATTTTTGGATAAAAATAGTTTCTCTAAAAAAACTATGTTTTTGTATATATTAATGTAAAAATTAGCATATTTAAAGGAAACATGTTTGTTTCGAAAAGACATGTGTATCCTTTGCCCATTTTCGTAGGTACAGTTAAGTATTGTGCGACAACATAAATGTATCTAAAATTGATTCTTCAATGAATGCGGGTCAACAAGTCAACCCTGGCTGACAACATGAGAGGAATTGCTCACGTCGTGACTTCATCCAAATGCAAAAGAAAACCTCGAAATTATGTACCTTAAAATTAAATTTTACAAAAAAGCTATTTTTCGAGTAAAAAATAGTTATTTATAATATAATTTTACACATTAAACCAAAATGTTCTAACATCACAAAAACGTTATAATAACAACTTAAAAACATGATTTTTTTTTTCAGATTTGGATGTTCAAAATCATTGCTATTATATATATATATATATATATATATATATATATATATATATATATATATATATATATATATATATATATATATATATATATATAAAGGTAAAAGATTAAATGAGAACCAAAATGATTAAGAACCACTTTTTTTGACAAATTAAACTTAGAACTCATTATTATGTATCAGATGTCAAACACTTAAGTCCTCAAACTCTCTCACCAAACTTGAAGAACATACCAACCTTACCACCACCTACCACCAACCACCACCGCACCATCGTCGTTGTCGCCTCCTACCACCAGCCAACCACTTCCATCAAATCTGTATGCTCCAAACGATTCCAGATCTACATTTTCAGTTTCAGATCCACGATTAACACCACTAGATCTATGATTTTCTGTTCCAGATCTACAAGTTCCGACAAGCAACGAAGATCCACCACTATCATCAACGATCATCACCGTTGTTATCGTCATACTTTGATCTCCGGTAAAACACCATCAGATGTGATGCCTCCTTCTCATCCTCTCTGATATTTGGTGAAAAACTACTAGATCTGATGCAGATTTGATGTGTTTCAGGTTACATATGATGTGTTTCAGGTTACATCTCAAGTGAAACATTATTGTCTACGTCGCATCAAAGCTTACTCATACTAGATCTATCATCTTTGTTTCCTCCACTGCAAGATTAGAAGTTTTTTTGGTCTAGATCTATGATTTTCACCACCACAAATGTCTAAATTTGCGATTTTTGTCAACATCGATATACAGGTCTACAAGCTCCGACGGGATCTGGTTTTGTTTCTTCAAGTCTTAGATTTGGTGAAACACCGCCAACTTGTCTTCATCTCTTTCTCTCTGATCTCTGGTGAAACACCAGATCTACATCAGGTATGTCAATTTTTGTGTTGATTATTTTTCCTTTTGTTAAACTGCGAATTTAATGTTTTAATCTAGTTTTTATTTTTGTACTTTTCTTAATATTAGTTTTAACTACTATTAAGTTGTGAATCCAATGTTATTAATACACGAATCCAAGTTTATGTTCTTATTTTTTATGATATTTGCATAGATTTTTGTTTCATAACTTAGGTTTTTTATTTGTTATGTTGTGAATTGAATTTAAAATGTGTTATAATGTTAATCTTTTCTCAAATAATGTGAATCTAGGTTTTTTAAGGTGTGAATTGTGATGTTTAAATGTTTTTATTAATTTTGTAGTCATGTTAATATTAGTTTTAAATGTTATGAATAAGAAAATGTTGGTTTTATATTGTGAATACATGATTTGTTACAAGTTTAAGTTGTAAATATATGATTTTTTATAAGTTTTAAGCTGTGAATGCATTTTTTATATTTATTTTTCTACTTACATCTATTATAGATCTCTACGGTGCCTTTTTTTTATCGTTTTTCTTCTTCTGTTAAGTGAGAATTTAATGTTTTAATCTTTCATTTGTTTTTTTATATATAATCTTAGTGTTAACTTCTATTAAGAGTGTTAAGTTGATAATATGGTTGTGAATGCATACTTTTTGTATATTAAACTGAGATTTATTGTACTAAGCTATGAACTTTGTATATTAAGATGTGATTTTTGTGTTTTAAATTGTGAATTGACTACATTAAGCTGTGATTTTTTTGTTTAAACTAAGATTTTACTGTATTAAGCTATGAATTTTGTGTTTTAAACAATGAATTGAATGCATTAAGCTGTTAATTTTCTATATTAAATTGTGATTTTGTGTTTAAAAATATGAATTGACTGCATTAAACTATGGATTTTCTGTTTAAATTGTGAATTGACTGTTTTTTGCTGTGAATTTTTTATAATTTGTGTTAAAATATGAATGATTTATGTATAAATTTTTGAGTTAATTTTCTTATGAATATTTTTATTTTATTTTTTGTATAAATTTGTAAGAATCCACTAGTTTTTATAATTGTTTTGCATTAAATTCAAAACGAGTGAATTAATAGACTTTATTAGACTATGAATGTAGTATTTAAGTTGTTAATGCATGACTTTATCTACAAATCTGATTTGGAAGAAATGACGGCTACTATGTTGATACAGGTGGTTGGTGGTGGCATGTGGTGGTAGAGCTTGAGTTTTTGACTTCTTTGAATTAGTGAATTATTATAAAACAATTTGTATTAAGTTGTGAATTTTTTGCATTAAACTGTAAATAGACTGTGTAAATTTGTATTTAATATAAGTTTTGTGTTAAAATATGAGAGCATATACGGATAAAAATATTAGACTGTAAAAATTATAAGTTTGCTCTTTTCATACCAAAAACACAAAAAATAGCATTTTAACATGTTTAATAAGAGTATCGTGTAAATATTTACTAATTAATTGGGGTTCTTAGGGTTCTTAATCTTTTATAGTTATCATTTGACCACTCCCTATATATATATATATATATATATATATATATATATATATATATATATATATATATATATATATATATGCACTAGCCGTTTACCCGCGCTAAGCGACGGGTGTGAATAGTTTGCTTCAATAACTTGTTCATTTTCGGCGACCAATGATTACTTTCAATTTAATGATTATTTTGATTTGGGTAAATTATATTTTTCGTCTTTAAGCTTAATTGATTTTGCAAGTTCGGTCTAAAAACTAACTATTTTGCCCTTAAACCAAAATAAAAAATATATCATGGGAGTCATATTTGTAATTTTTTTTTATGAAAAACTATAATTATTTTTAATCTATATTGTAAATTGAATGATTTATTATTATCAACGTTTTAATACCACGGTCCAAGGCGGTCAGTCGAACCAATTGGACCGTGACATAGTTAAATGATCAACCAAATAGAAGAGAATTGAACATTTTAAACTTACATGATTGAACATTATAATTTGATAAGTGGGACATTTTGATATGAAAATTAATTTAACATTATAATATTTTTATTTTCTTGTGTACTTTTTGTAGTCATTGTATATAAGAAAGAAAACTCCTTTAAGTATAACATTAAGGCTTTGGCAAGTTAGGATTTCACATTCAAAAACATAAAATGAAAATTGCAAATACTTCTACAAGTATGAAATATAGAGGAACAATTTTTTGGGAATTTAAATTCAATCATAGGTACTAAAACCCTTAGAAACCATCTTTTGAAATGCATCATCTTCGTCATTGGGAAGCAGCTAGTTGGTAGGTGGATTTGATTTATTACTTCATCATCTATAGCTCTTACTCATTGGCTATAACAAACCGGGACAATATAGGCAAGAAGTAGGAAGACTTGATGAGTGATGATGCATAAAAGATTGAAATTCTAATTACTTTTCAGTAATATGTGGCAACCTTATGAAGCTCAACCATGAGCATTGTCATAGCCATCACGATACCTGATGGCATATTGAACATCACAGGATTGTTCAAACCATAAAAAAAATGAGATACTATATGAGTAATAAAGCAAATGAGAAGTATTAATGTAAAGCTTATGAATATTACATCAACAAAAGTATAACCTTAGACTTATATGGATATTCTAGTTTTGAAAAGATGGTAATAGGTCCAGACCTCACATTTTTAACATAAAAATAGCAAAGACCATTACCCAGATAATCATAAAGCTCGAAATACTTATTGTGAAGCAACTTAAAATGACAACATGCCTTCCCATTTTTTGAGTGAATGCTAGTGGACCATTTAATTTACATGACCATCTTGGGTAGACACCTTAAGCTACATGACTTCATCTATCAAATAATTTCAACAAATTTATTTGAAAAAAGATGACATTTGTTAACAACAATAGAGAAAAAGCAACGACATCACAAAAATAAAGGTAATTTGTTTATTTTCTTGATTTAAATTAATTAAAAAGAAGTAGGTCTAAGTACATAGCATGCGAAAGTCTGTCATCCAAATCACATGTCATAGCCTAGGTTAAAAAAAGATCAAAACCTGTGGTGCAAAGGAAGCCCATCCATATTGAAACTTGAAATAGTGAAATCCTTCCAAATTCAACATAAATACCTAAAAAGTTCTACACAATAAAAGAGTTACTATGTACATGTTAGCTCATTAAGCCGGTTAAAGAAGGAAATTACACTTTGTGGTCTTATATTATCTGAGAAAAAGGCATAAAGAGAACCAATAAAAGTTCATAGTACAGACTTAGGGAAAATAAAAAAAGGGTCACTAATAATAATTGGTTCAATTGAAGCACAAAGTGAACAATCCTCAAACCCATCTTCACTTACGGTTTTCTAATTAACTGGAGCTAGAGTGAAGCCCATCTAAAGGAACATTCTGAAATACTCATACAATAATCAATAGCCTACAAATAAAATTAAGTATATTCACAGCAGACACAAAAATAAACAAAAAAAGAGTATGCATTTTATAACACCAAATCCGTCATGTGAATCCTAAATTTAACCAAGAAAAAAAAAGTAAATGTCACTCAATAGCTGAAAGCATAAATAGAAAACAAAAATTGTCAATATTTGGAAAATAACTATGAGTAGTGTGGATGGAGATGGAAGGGAGATATGGACTTCTTCACCAAAATCGAACCTGGGATACCAATAATCAGGACTGGGAAATCATAAAACCTTATTGCAAGAGTTATAAACTAAAGAAACGCAAAAGGTTAACAAAACAAATTCGTTTGTGTAACACGTATAGGTTTTTATCAAGTCCTAATCAAGAAAAAATAAGAACATGTTTAAAACCATGGTGTTTACCAAGCCCAAATCTAAATCTAGTACAAAAGGTAACATGAATATGACACATTTACCTACTACATGGACAACTCCAACTATGAAACTTGACCTCATGGCATATTTTCCAGCTTCATCTCCTGGACAAAGAGATTCACATAGAAGAAAAGTCAATAAAGCTCAAAAGACACTATAACAACAAAAACAACAGACTGGGAAACGGATTGGTGCCTTAATTTGGTTGATTTCATCTTTTGAAGTCGAGTTTCCTCTTTATAGCCACCATTTTTCCCAAGATCCCAACCATTCTTGGTTCCCAGCAAAAAAAACACGAAGAGGTTGAGATAAGTGACTGAGACTGGGAAAATAAATAGGGGTACCATGTTTAGGTGGTGGAAGGTTGGATATAGGGATTCTTAAGTGGGGAGAGAAAAAAAAAGATAATAGTGGTGGTGGGTCGTTAATTGATGATGGATATGGTTTACAGGGTTCATACATGGAGATGGTATGAGAAACGTTCGATCTAGTGTTATTGGAGAGAAAGCGTGTGGTTATGTCAAGATTCAAAGTGAAGGCGATAGTGGTAAGTGTTGTGTTTTCCAGGAGTGTTTGTATTTTTTGAAAGGGATATGATGAAGAAGAAAAAGCAGGGGAGTAGGTGGTTGAGAATGAGGTGTAGCCCCACTTGTGATTGGATTAAGGCAGAAGGAGGTCGACCGCCGTCAACGGTTATGGACTTGTGGTTATGCATAATTGTAGCTTAAGTAAACATTTAAGAGAGAGGTGATATGCTAGCGTTACAGAGGATTTTGAAAACGACTCGATTCAATTTTTTGATAAGAAATAAGGGGAAGGGCCTATATATGAGGAAGATATGAGATTAAAAGCCATCTAGAATTAAAGGTATATCAGAAGGATTGACCGATTCAATTTGAATGGATAAGTTATGTAGAAATAATCAATGTTATCTTATTATCTTAACAACCTCATATCATTTAAAATTTAAATTCCTCAACTTTTTATTAAAATATAGGATAGCATCATTCATATCTATTGTTGACTTTTTCAAATACCGATCCAATAAGATTTACCTATTTGCAATGCATAAAGTTGTTGTAAAGGATGTTTTAAGGGGTGTAGCTTTTAAAATTCAGCATTTGAGGTTAAATGTTTATTAAGGTGTGTGTATATATATATATATATATATATATATATATATATATATAAATAGTGTGAGAACGTAAAAACACTATGTTTATATTATTATTCTGTAATGAATTTTGTATATGTGTATTGTTGAACTAATTCTAATATAAATATTAACTTTCGGTTAGTCATATATTCATTACAATGTTATTATTCTATTATAAACTTATGTATGTGCATTTTTGTAGTAAATTTTAATTTTAATTTTAACCGTTGACTATTCATTTATTCTTTATTGAATTATGACATAAGGTTGTCGATACAAAATTCATTGCAGAATAATAACATAAAAAAGTGTTTTTACGTTCTCACACTATTTACTGTTTTTATTTGAATTGTCCCCTATATATATATATATATATATATATATATATATATATATATATATATATATATAGGGAGTGGTTCAAATGAGAACCACAAAAGATTAAAAACCCTAAGAACCCTATCAATTAGTAAATATATACATAATACTCTTATTAAACATGTAAAATTCCTAATTTTTTTTGTCTTTTTGATACGAAAATAACACAATTATAATTTTTAAAGTCTAATATTTTCATTTGTATATACTCTCTTATTTTAACACAAAACTTATACAAAATACAATTTTAAATAGTCCATTTAAAGTTTAATGCAAAAAATTCACAACTTAATACAAACCATTTTACAATAATTCACTAATTAAAAAATGTCAAAAACTCAAACTCTACCACCACACATCGCCACCAACCCCCTATATCAGCCTTAACCATCATTTATTCCAAATCAGATCTGTGAATAAAGTCATGCATTAACTTAAATACTACATTCACAATCTAATAAAACATATTAATTTTCGTTTTGAATTTAATGCAAAATAATTATAAAAACTAGTAGATTCTTACAAATTTATACAACAATAAATAAATAAATTCACAAGAAAATTAACACAAAAATTTATACATAAATCATTCATATTTTAACAGAAATTATAAAAATTTCACAACAAAATGCCGTCAATTTACAGCTTAAATAGAAATTTCACCGTTTAATACAGTAAATTCATATTTTTAAACACAAAAATCATTGTTTAATACAAAAAAAATTCATTGTTTAATATAGTCAATTCACAATTTAAATAAAAAATTCACAACTTAATGCAGTTAATTCAAAGTTTAAAAAACAAAAATCACAGCTTATTACATAAAAATCACATCTTATTACAATAAATTTACAGTTTAATGCAAAAAATATAAATTCACAACCGTATTATCAATTTGAATTTTTTAATACAGTCAATTCACAGTTTAATAAGAAAATTCACAGCTTATTACAGTCAATTCACATTTTTAAACGCAAAAATCATTGTTTAATACAAAAAAACCACTATTTAATGTAGTCAATTCACAATTTAAATAAAAAATTCACATCTTACTACAACTTAATACATAAAAATCACATCTTTTAAAGTTTAATTTACACAATATCCACAATTTAAATTTTATATAATTTATTTAAAATTAAAGAAAATCACATATGTGTATAATGCTTCTTTCTTCACATATTTCAGAAGCATACAAAAAATTCATAAAAAAATAGAGTTTAAAATGCAGCCTATTCAGAACAAAATGCAGTGTATTCACAGCTTAATATAGTCAGATACCGTTTAAAACATAAAATTAACAGGTTAATATAATAAATTAACAATTTAATAAATATAAAAGTCATATACTTAACTTAAAACTTACATTTATACCTTCATATCTGGAGGATAATGCTTTTTTTAAAGTTTAATTTACACAATATCCATAGTTTAAATTTTATATAATTTATTTAAAATTAGAGAAAATCATATATGTGTATAATGCTTCTTTCTTCACATATTTCAGAAACAAACACAAAATTCATTAAAAAATCAGAGCTTAAAATGGTCAATTCACACTTTAAAACACAAAATTCATAGCTTGAAATAAATTCACAGTTTAATGCACAAAAAATATTTATTCACAACCAAATTCTCAACATAAAACTCACATTTATACGTTCATATCTAGAGGAATTTTTGTGTATTAAAGTCTAAATTTTATTATATTAAGATGTGAATAAAATTTACAACTTAATACACAAAATTCATAGTTTAATACAATACATTCATAACTCATTGATAAGTATAATCTCATATTTCAGAGGCAAACATAAAAGCAAAACATATGCATGAATCATAAAAAATAATAACTTACCTGAAATCAACGAAGAAGATGAAGATGAGTGAGAAATATAACATATCCTTACTTTACCACCACCACTAGCATCAACACCGCCAACTACCATACGTTGTCATCAACCATCTCGACCACCAACCATCGGTGCCAAAACTGCCAACATCCTTCCCTTAAAAATCATATTTGAATAAAAAAATTAGAATTCACAATTTAATTCATAATTTCAGATGCTAATTCACAACTTAATATGATATTTAAATGTTTAATTTACACAATAGTCACAGTTTAAAATTTACATATTTTATTCAAAATTAGAGAAAATCATATGTGTATAATGCTTCATTCATCTAATATTACATTCATAAAAAATCACAGCTTAATACAATTAATTTATAGCTTAGTACAATCAATTCATATTTTAATACAGTCAATTCATAGTTTAACTTGTTTACTCTCATAGCCACCTCTGAAGCAATAGTGGTTTTTCCAGCACCTTGAGGCCCAACCAATCCCACAATATGATTGCATCCATAAAAAAAATCAAAGCCATTCAAATTTTATTTGAAATTTACATAATTTATAAATAAATGCCATTAAGACTATTTGAACTTACATTGCACTGTTATTTGTTCCTGAAGTTGCAGTTGGCACCACACGTTCAGCCAAAGTATTATATATTTCATCCATGGTCCTGGAGAAAGTGAAAACAATACTCTTCTAAAACCAGACTTTCAAAAATACTATAATGCATAACACCTGAAAACAATAAGTACTTTTAAAGATGACACACCGAGCCTCTACTATAGGGATGTCTTTCTTCTGGCTGCATAACACCTGAAAATAGACAATTAATCTATGAGATAAATATATATATATATATATATATATATATATATATATATATATATATATATATATATGTGTGTAGCACATAAACACAATGGAAAAGGTAAGGAAATAAAATGATATTGGACCTAAACATGGTATTTCTTATGACTTAAGAGTAGACTTGATTTAGTGAAGGGTGAGATCTGCTTTTATTACCCAACATGGATACATAGCCTTGATGACATTGAGAGACACCATGTTTCTTGAGCACCACCATATCTACAGCTTTAGTTAGTATTACTCAAAGTTAGTTGTGTACATTATGTTGTATGTTTGTGCAAATTCAAACAACTAGTTTTAGTGTCTTAAAGAACTGACAGTAGAAGAAAGTTATTGCCGTGAATTACCCTTTGGGTATTGATTGGTATTATATAACAATACAACTAAGAGATAAGATAGATCAACAAACCTGATCCTATCTTTACAATAAAATACATTCAAAATATTTTAACACTTATCTATACGTTTACATTCCCCCTCAATCTTAACCATTACTAGGTTGAGATTATGTCTTAAATGTTCCAACATGCTCTCAGTTGCTGGCTTAGTTAAACCATCGGCTAGCTGATCTTTAGACGATATGAATCGAACATCAAGTGCACCCATTGCCACCTTTTCTCTAACAAAATGAAAATCGACTTCTATATGTTTTGTACGAGCATGAAACACAGGATTTGCTGTCAAATATGTTGCACATAAATTATCACACCACAAAATAGGAGGTCTTGGTTGTCTGACTCCTAATTCTCTAAGTAAGCTCTGCAGCCATATTGCTTCTGTTGTTCCATTTGCAAGTGCCTTGTATTCAGCCTCTGTACTAGATCTTGACACGGTCAGTTGTTTACAAGAACTCCAAGAAATCAGATTAGGTCCTAGAAATATTGCATAGCCACCTGTGGATCGACGAAAGTCCAAACATCCTGCCCAATCTGCATCTGTAAAGATACTTAAGAGTGTTGAATTAGAATGTCTAAATCTAAGTCCCGTGGTTAGTGTGCCCTTTACATATCTTAGAATTCTTTTGACTGCCTCCCAATGAATGTCTGTTGGTTTCGAAAGATATTGACACACTTTGTTGATAGCAAATGAAATATCCGGTCGTGTCAACGTAAGATATTGAAGACCTCCAACCATACTCCTATATTTGAATGCATCTTCATCATTAAGTGGTTTTCCATGGGCTTGAGAAAGCTTTTCTGTCACTGACATTGGGGTTGAAATGCTTTTACAATTCTCCATATGGACACGATGTAATAGATCAATAGCATATTTGTGTTGTGATAGTGTTAATCCCCCTGAATTGTGAAGTACTTCAATCCCAAGAAAATAACGCAGCTGACCAAGATCTTTAATTGGAAAAGAAGTGGATAAGGCATGAACCAACTTGGTAATCGCTAAAGAAGAGGACCCAGTGATGACAATATCATCGACATACACAAGCATGTAGATAATGATGTCGTTATGATGAAAAACAAATAAAGAAGTATCAGCTTTAGAAGGCCGGAAACCAAGTTGTAGTAACTTATCACTGACTCTAGAGAACCAAGCTCGGGGAGACTGTTTGAGACCATAGATAGCTTTTCTTAATTTACACACAAAATGAGGTCTTTGTGGATCCGCAAAGCCAGGGGGCTGCTGCATATACACCTCTTCATTGAGAAAACCATGGAGAAAAGCATTTTTAACATCGATTTGTCGAAGAGGCAACGACGAGAAACAGCTAAAGCAAGTATCAAACGAATCGTAGAAGATTTAACCACTGGACTAAAGGTGTCTTGATAATCAACACCACGTTGCTGAGTAAAACCCCGTGCCACTAATCGAGCTTTATATTTATCAATGGTGCCATCAGGATGTTGTTTTAGCTTAAAAATCCATTTACATCCTACTATATTAACCCCAGGTGGTCGAGGAACAAGTGACCATGTGTTGATTTTGTTGCAAAGCAGCAAATTCAGCTTCCATAGCTTGTTTCCACTTGGGCTCAGATAGAGCGGTGCAATAAGAAGTAGGTGTAGCAACGAATGCTCGCTTGTTAAGATCATACAGAACTGTTCCATCGGTAAATTTACGGGGAAAGAACTTGCCGACACGACCACGTGTTTGAATACCTGGTGGAGATGGATGAGGAGAAGCATCGATAGAGGGTGAAGTAACGGGACTGTTAATGGGAGGCTGAGCCATACCGGTATCTATGATGCCATGAGGTTGTGGATCCTCAGTAGTGATTATAGGGTCGATATGATGTTGGGTGTCATTAGTAGCTTGTAATGGTGTTTGAGATGTGGTCCCGTGAGACTGATAAGAAACCGGTAATACTGTCGTGACCGAATTTGTTTCTGCATCACAACTGTTAGACAAAAGCAAGGATAAATCATAGGCTTTCATATGGTCATTTAAAATATCTGGTTCATTCTGCGAAAATGTGACAACATGACATGAAGACGAAGGTGTGGTGGTAATATCGAAACTCGCAAATGGAAAGCGAGATTCATCAAAAACAACATCTCGAGAGATATAAACACGACATGTAGTCCTATCGAGACATTTATAGCCTTTATGAATAGAACTATAACCAAGAAATGTGCACATTTTGGAACGGAACTCAAGTTTTCGTGAGTTATATTTACATAAATTTGGCCAACATGCACAGCCAAAGGTGCGAAGAAACGAGTAATCAGGCTTGAGTTTGAGGAGACGAGTAATAGGAGTTAAATTATTGGTTGTTCGACTGGGCATTCGATTTATAAGATAACAGGCTGTGAGGAAAGCCTCATCCCAAAACCGAAGTGGAAGAGAGGAATGAGCTAATAGGGCTAACCCTGTTTCGACTATATGGAGATGTTTTCGTTCCGCCATCCCATTCTGTTGTGAGGTATGAGGGCATGATACACGATGTGAAATGCCTACACGTCGAAAATATTGGTGGAGTTTATGATACTCACCTCCCCAATCAGAATGAACAATTCGAATCTTAGCATTTAGAAGACGTTCAACGTGATTTTGAAAGTTATAGAAAATTTGCTCAACATCAGACTTATTTTTAATGAGATAAATCCAAGTATAACGACTATAGTCATCCAAGAAACTAACATAATATTTAAAACCACCACTCGATACTTGAGCGGGTCCCCAAACATCAGTGTGGACAAGCTCAAGTGGAGATGAACTAACATGAACAGAAGTTTTATAGGATAATTGATGACTCTTAGCACGTTGACATGCATCACAAACATAAAACTTATTATCAAAAGAACAACCTAACTTATTTGACTGTAAAATAGACTTGACTACTTTTGAAGTGGGATGACCAAGACGTTGATGTCATTGAGACGACGAGACTCTGACACTGGATGATGCATAATGAGGAGTTTGGGGAGTACGAATGAGTGGCACCGGGTAAAGTCCTCCTTTGCTTCTACCGAATAGAAGGGTTCTCTTCGTGACCTTGTCCTTAACAAAAAAAAACATGTTTGTGAATTTCAATGAAAACATTATTGTCACAAACAAGTTTGTAAGCAGAAAGCAAGTGTTTGTTAATGTGAGGAACATGGAGAATATTTTTAAGATTAAGAGATGTGCCTGAACTAAATTTTTTTGCATGACCAATATGAGAAATAGCCAAACCTGCTCCATTAGCAACTTGAACTTGGTCCTTGCCCTGGTATCTTTCTTGGTTTATCGTGAGTCGATCAAGATCACTGATAAGGTGGTCTGTAGCACCGGTATCAATGTACCAAGCTGGATCGTTGTTGTAGTTGCTTGTCGTGACACTGTTGCCTCCACGATAATCTTCAGACTGATAAGCATGATTAAACCTGTTTCTGCAGTTTAAAGCCGTATGACCCGGAATTCCACAAACTTGACATCTTGGTCCTCCATTACTTCTGCCACGGCCCCTGCCACGGCCACGGCTGCCATTACCCCGATAATGTGATCTTTGATTATGGTTTGAAGCATGGTAGTTCTTGTAGTTTCTTCGAGAAGAGTTCGAATCTTGATGGGTTGCATTGTTTGCTGACGATGCAAACTCTGTGATGTTGTTGTTGACAGCACTAGCTTGTGCCTCATGAGCATTTAGATAGGAGTAGAATTCAGGAAGTGTAATTGTTTGTTGATTGCTCAAAACAGTGATTGCTGTAAACAGATCACTGTGACCAGGACCCAAACCGGCTAAGATATAACCAATCACTTCTTCATCTGTCATAGGACGTCCTATGTTTGCCATGGTATCTGCATATCCGGTCATCTTCTGGTAGTATTCTGTTGCCGAAAGGTCTCCCTTCTTGGTGGTTGACAGTTGAGTTCGAATCTGGATGGTATTTCCTTTGTGTTGAGTAGAAAACATCGTGTGAAGTGACGTCCACAATTCAGAAGATGTGTTGGTGCATCGGGTGAGCTGTGAGATTACATCTTCTGTCATAAAAGATAACAGGGCCCCAATGATTGCTTGATCCTGAACTACCCACGTATTATATTGTGGGTTGTCAGTTTGTCTTGCATCAGCACCAACTCCGGTGGTTATTTTGGCAGCAGGAGCGGGTGTAGTACCGTCGACATATCCATAGAGTTGGACACCTCTCAGAATTGGAACGACTTGTGCCTTCCATAACAGGAAGTTTGTCCTGGTTAATTTGCAAGAGATGGCAGTGGCGATTTTGGAGGAATTGATATGAGTAGACATGGTGATGGCGTAACTGAGAGGAAAAGATCAGATAGCCGGAGGAGGAGGAAGAAACTTGATATGTGCATATTTAGTGTGTATTTAGTATAGTTTTTTTATTCATAAATTAGCTAAATTATCGCATATTATGGACAAAAGGTACTTAAAAGTGTTAAATTATGTTTTTCAGTCCAAATATGAAGCTCGGAAGTGAAAGGAAGCGGGAGAAACAGTTAGAAGATTGAGAATGGAATAAAGAAGAAAAACATTGAAAAAGGCACCTACTCGGCGAGTCAGATCGTCTACTCGACGAGTCCGGTCGAGGAATCAGAAGGATAATGACTCGGGATCCCAGATAGTTATCGCAATACGGGGAATGTGAGAGGGACTCGACGAGTTACTACTTGACTCGACAAGTCGGACCGCTTATTTAAAGATAATTCCACAGATCGAGAGGGAGGAGTTCTGGGACAATTCAGAAGTATCTTGCTACGATTGAGAAGCCTGAAAAACCCTAGAAGACGACGAAGGAAGCTAGAATTCGATTCCGGAGAGTAATTGAGGCAAAATTTATCATACTTCTTAAATCTCTGTGTTTAATTACTATGTTTGAACATTTAGATTATGTTTGTTTGCTGAATTTTATTTCAATGATGAGCTAAACTCTTTAAACTTCTATTTGGGGATACGAAATTGGTAGTATGGTTTGATTCTTGGTAGGATTAATTCTATGCTGGTTAATTTAGTTATTTTAGCTTGCTAAAGAACCTTGTGTGTGAATGATAATTGATTTTCTGTTAATAGGGAGATAATTAATTAGCATGAACATCTATTAGTTATCAATCTCATATGCTTAGTGAACACTTTTTGTCATATGTCTAGTGTAGTGAACATGAAACTAGGATTAATAAGAAAATCAAGTAAATTTATGTGCAAGCTTGTGAGATGACCATTAAACAAGAAGTTAATTAAAGGGATAAATTAATTAGCTATTGCAAGTCTAACTTAACCCGAATATTATATCTAGTAAATTCAATTGAAATAGACAACTGGCCATTGTTTAAATTGATTTATTTGCTAAGGATTAATGAAGTGAATACGGAACTAATCAATTGAATCGGTAACTAGCAAAAGAATTAATCCATTGCACTTTTACCTTGAAATCAACCATAGGATCAATTAAGTTGAACTAAATAGAAGTACTTCTCCGTTATTGAATCTAGTCAGAGTCTTTATTTTCTAGCTTAAATTAGTAATAATTAGTAAGTTTCTAGTCTTGTAAAACTAGAGAACAACCCCTGCTTTTTAATTAACTTAGATTAAATTAGTTTTTAGTTTAATTTGTCGTTCCCTGTGTTCGATACCCTGCTTATTTAGCTATACCACAATTGATAGGTTCACTGCCTTTTGTGTGTTATTTGATAATTAAAAGTAGGTTTAAAACAAGTGGGTTTTACACACATCAAGTTTTTGGCGCCGTTGCCGGGGAACGGTTCTAAAATTAATATTAAAATCTAGTTTAATCGATCCTTTGTGTGGGATTTATCTTACACAAAGTTATTTACGAAGCAAATCAGTAAGTAGATTTAGTTTTAATAAATTCCGTTTTTAGAATAACTAGAAAATTTTCTTTTCTGTTTTGGCCTTGAACTCGCCGAGTGCATTCGAGCAGACTCGGCGAGTCCATCGCAGTTTTAGTCCCTATTTATTATTTCGTTTTTATTCCTTTTACGCGTTTTGTTTCTTTTTCAGCTGTTTCATGACCCGAGGATCGGACACACCTCTAGTACCACCTTTGGAAGACCCGGAATCCGCACTAAAGAGAAGCAAGGGAAAAGCCGTAGGAGAAACCGCAACTTCAAAGAACTCACCACTCAAGAACTTGAAATCCGTTTTCAGCAAGAAGAAAGGCAGCAAATCAGGAGTATCCAGTGCATCATTAACAATTGAAGAACCAATTCACGAAGATATCGAGTACGAGACCGAGGAAAAAGAAGAGCATATTTCCGAGCACGAAACCGATTCCGAAGAAGAGTTAGCTATCACTATGGCTAACATCGATGAAGTCCCCATGGGGGAGTGGAAGAAAAGGATGCGTGATGACACCGGGCCGGGACTTGTGCAACCCGCAATTCCCGCAACCGCTACGTTTGAGCTAAAGGGCCATATTCTCGCTCAACTCAAGGAGATCCCTTTTTACGGGAGAGATCATGAAGACGCTTACAAGCATTTGGACGAAGTAAAGGATGTGGCCGATTACTTCAACGTGCCTAATGTTCCACGCGAGACCCGGCTTCTTCGAATGCTCCCTGTCACGTTTAAAGGCGCTGCAAAAGATTGGTTAAAATCACTTCCTCCCGGATCGGTCACCACATGGGCCAAGATGAAAGAAGAGTTCATTGACCATTTCTGCCCACCTTCCAAGATAGCCAAGCTAAAGAAAGCCATTGCCAACTTCGAGCAACAACCCGGAGAATCTCTTTATGAAGCTTGGGAAAGGTACAAGAGCCTACTTAGAAATTGCCCACACCATGATCTTAATAGCCAACAAGAGGTCTCCATCTTTTATGATGGAGTTAATGTCACCACAAGGCAACTACTCGATTCACAAGGCCCGCTCACCCGAAAGCCACCTCCGGAAATAAAGGAATTAATTGAAGAATTCTCTAAGCATTCTAGAGAATACCACAATCCGAGGAATGAAGTGAGTCGTGGAGCAGTAAACTCGGTGAACGATGGCATGGCAGCGGTAATATCTAAACTCGATAGCCTAGACCAAAGAATGACGAAAATGGATCAAACGATCCATGCTATTAGGGTAGGATGCGAAAATTGTGGCGGCCCCCATCTTACCAAGGATTGTGATCGAGACGAGAATGGAAATAAAAAGGCTCAAGTATTTTATTCCAATGGCGATAGATACGATGAAGACTGGAGGAAACCGAAGAAGGAATGACTCCCATACGAAGAGTATAAAAAGGCTAAGGAGGAGAAATACAAACAGAGGGAGAGGGGATTCTATCAAAAGGAAGAGTCGGTGACGGAAAAGAAGGCAAATTTAGAAGAAATACTCACAAGGTTCATAACCGCGTCCGAGAAAAGACATAATGATCACGATGTAGCAATGCAAGAAACCAGAAACATGTTGAGGAATCAGCAAGCTTCCATTCTCAACATTGAGAAACAGCTGGGACAGCTTGCACATCAAGTGAATGAAAGAAGACCGGGTCAACTTCCGAGCAACACCGAGCCCAATCCAAGAATGGAGAACGTGATCGTAATAACCTCCAGCAGTGAAGAAAAACTTACAGAAGCACTAAGAGTCTCCAAGAAGAAGGCAGAAAAGGAAGAAAAACCAGAACCAGAAAAACCCGACCAGACTCGCCGAGTCACTCTCATGGACTCGACGAGTCCAGTCGGGAATGAAGATACTGCCAGTTTTCTAAAGCCATACAATCCTCCTTTGCCATACCCAACCAGAGCCATGCCTGCAGAAAAAGTTCAAGCCTATAGAACCTTCATGGAACATGTTAAAGCTTTACAAGTCAATATGCCATTTGTGGAAACAATGCTCCAAACTCCTAAATACTTTAACTTGCTTAAAGGCCTTTTTGCTGCTAGGAAAAATCTGGCTGAAGTCGCGGAGATATTGATGAGTGAGTTGCCTGAGAAGAAGGGTGATCCGGGTAACATAGTAATTCCGTGCCAATTTGGTAATGAAGTTTCTACACGAGCATTGGCTGATTCAGGTGCAAGCGTTAATTTGATGCCCTATTCATTCTTTAAGAAGCTGAATTTACCAGCACCAAGGCCGGTAAATATGAGAATCCATTTGGCAAACAAAACAATAATTCATCCACAAGGCATTTGTGAAGATCTCCTTATCAAAGTGGACAAGTTTATTTTTCCAGTAGACTTCGTGGTGGTGGAAATGGAAGAAGACCCCGAAATACCAATTATTTTGGGAAGATCATTCTTAAACACCGCGTGTGCCATAATTGACATATGTGAGTCAACATTGACATTAAGAGTGGGTGATGAGTCGGTGATGTTTAAAGCTAATCCAGAAGTCAATCAAGAAGAAGAAATGAGAGAAGAAATCTCATTTATCCAATTGGATGATGAGGTATTACAAAAAGAGCTTGAAATTTTACTAAAAGAAGACCCAAGTAAGTTCATGCTACACTCTGAAGGAGTTGAAGATGCTAACAAAGACTTGGAGGAGCTAGAAAAGCTACTGGAAGGAGCCAACTCAGAAAACACTCCAGGATTGATGGAACCCGATAAGACTCGCCGAGTCACCATAATGGACTCGACGAGTCCGATCGATTTGGATAAAAACTTGACCAAAGCTGATTTGTTTGTTGATAGTTCTTCACATACCCTAGGTTCAGTTACTGTTTTTGATTCTTTGGAAGAACAATCGGCAGAAGAAGTAAAAGGAATGGAGGTCCAACACGCCGATGTGGCATGCCTTGATATGATGCCATTTGGAGAAGAGTTGAGCACAAAAGAGGATGAAGACATAAAGGAAAGGAGGGAGGAAGCTGATCACCTATTCACCACTAAACCTAGAGCACGGACCATTATGAAATATGAAGTTATTAAATTTAAAGAGAAGGAGGTTCAAGAGTTGGTGAAAAAGAAGGGGGTGAAGAAGAAAAAGAGGAAAAGGCAAGCCCAAGCAGCTGGAGATGAAGCAATGAAAAGAAAAAGAGACGAATTGAAGAGGGCTTACAAGAAAAAGATTCACGCCTACAAGACCAAGTATAAACCACAAAAAGTGAGGCGTACATTCCCGATGCTTGAAGATGACAAAACGTAAATGGGAAGGAGTCTAGCTAATGACTCCTTAAAAAGAAGCGCTTGGCGGGAGGCAACCCGTTGTTAGAGTTTGCTTTCTTTTACTCTTTAGTTTTTTTTTAGTTTTTGTTTCGTTTCACAATTTTAATCTTCCAAATCATCGGACATGTCTGCTTGAGAGTGTGCCTAGCTTAAGGGTGGGGTGAAAAGATTTTGAATAAATAACAAAATTTTGACAATCAGAAATGTTTTACAAGAGACTCGCCGAGTCTGACCATGACTCGACGACTATATATTGATTTCAGAAAATCTTTGACTGCGCGACTAGACTCGCCGAGTCTGACCCTGACTCGACGAGTCGGTTTTATTTACAGAAAAAAAAATAACTTCGAAATTACTTTTACATCTGGTAAATAGGGTTTTAACCCTAAAATTCAGTTTCCACACCACACTCGCCGGGTACCTCTTTCTCAAACTCTCTCTCAAGCATTCAAGTTTTCTTCAAATTTTCTTCCAATTTCTCAAGGTTTAAACTCAAAAGGTAACAACTTTCTTCTTGATTTTTAGTAAGAATGTGATTATAAGGCCATCTATACCTGCAATTGCATGAAAAACCCGTTTTTGAAAAGTAATGAAATTCTAGGGTTTCGATTTTTCATGAATATTGTTGTTTTGAACGTTTATTTTGGCCTTATTACTTAGTAGGAAGTCCCTGAACAAAACCCTTGACAGAAATTACAGGTTTTATGGTCCAATTTACTGCGACCCGTCGACTGACTCGTGCAGGTTGAGAGACTCGTCGAGTCGGGCATGGACTCGACGAGTCCAGTCGATTTACAGATACAATCCAGTTTTTAATTATATTCTGTGTTTTCTGGGTTTTGTTTATATGTTTTGCAGAAATCATGTTCAGAAGAGGACAATCTTCAAGTGGTAGCCAAGGGGAGTTTCCATGGCTAAACTTCCCGCAAATTGAATCCGCTTCAACAATGAGGAAGTGGAAGAAGAAGCTCTCCGACATTAAGAAGAAGGAGGTGTATGTGCCGAACAGAATTGATTGGGAATGGCTGCAAAGTGTTAGATATGAAGAAGAACTAGCTCCTTACCTTTTGAAGGAGTTCCAACATGAAGGCGAAACTATGGTGTGTGACGGGTGGAGCCGGGTCTTCCGTATTCAAGAACCGGTTTATTTGGAGCTATGTTTAGAATTCTTTTCCACGGTGTCTTTTACCGGGGGAGTAGATGTTTTTCACCCGACGAGCTTCAGTTTCTGCCTTGGGGGAGAATTTCGTCAATGCTCGGTAGTGGATCTTGCCTGCCGACTAGGGATCTACGATCAGCCCTTGGTTTCAACAAACATCTTTCGGGCCTTTTTAGCACAAGCACATATGGCATTTCCCGATGGAGTTACAAGCACGGGTTGGTGGAATACCATTGGAAATAAAGTTTACATCCCGAAGTCTGCACAGGAAGGGAGCATCCGATCCCCAACTCACCGCCTCATTCACCGCCTTATTTCCTCCACCATCAACCAAAGGAAGACGATGACAAGGTCTCCAACCTTGACGTTTTCTACTTATGGAGCATAATAACACCCGGCGTCTTTTGCAACATCCCTTGGTGTATAGCTTCATACCTTTCGGAGGGTGCGGTCAAAGATCGCAAAACCTCCCGTATTAATGGTGGAATGTTTGTCACTCGATTGGCTAATTCATTCGGGTTGATGAACCGCGATGCCTGGAACTTCATGACATTGATCCCGACGCCCCCGTTTAATCCCATTCTTTTCCGAAGAGCACGGATTATTGAAGACTATGGTGGTGGCCATTATGCCATTCCAAATGATGACCCCGTTGTTGGTCCCGAAGCACCGGGAAGGAGGGTAAGATCAAGAAGAGAGCGGGATGTGGAGGACGAGCCGCCAGTGATTCCGGTCGAGAATGAAGACGTACCAATGGATTGGTACAATGTAGAGATGAGGCGGATGCAAGATCAAATGGCGAGGGGGCTGAACTTTAGCAATCAATCCCATATACGACTTTTTGACCACTTCAATATTCCACATATTGATGGTGGGAATTACCCATTCATTCCATCTTGGGATGAGGTGATTGCTGCGAGACGAAGTGGAGCCGGAGGAAGGGGAGCCGCCAATGATGATGAGGAGGATGAAGATTGATTTTGATGTTTTTGTGTTTTTAATTAAACAATTCTAATTTTTTTTTGTTTTGTTTTATTTTTTTATTTGGTGTGTATGCTTTGAGATTTTATTATGTTTAATGGTTGTTTGCTTTAGTTATTTTTCAGGATTGAATTATGGTTGCTTGCTTAGGATGGTTTAGAGATGTAAAGCATGAATGTTTTCGCGAGTGAGAGCGAGTCAAGGAAGCGGGTTTTTAACGTCGAAGTGTCGAGTCCGGTCCTAGGGGTATGAGCAATTGAGTCCAAATGTGAGGAAGGGTTAAAGAAGTTTTTAGAGGCTAAAACAGTTGCAAAATACCAAGTTTTTTCGTTCAGTGGCCTACTCGACGAGTGCACTAAGCTGACTCGACGAGTCGCCTTGTATTTCTACACATTTTGAGAAGGCGCGCTGGTACTCGACGAGTCCACCATAAGACTCGACGAGTCGTTCACTTTTTATACCGACGGACTGTTGATTTGATGCTGCTACTTGTTCCACTTGCTCACTTATTCTTCCATATCCATTCTTGAAGATCTTGCACTGATTTCCGCGTATTTGGAGCGACCCACACGAGTCTTGACACCCAAGGCATGGATGAGATGTTACCATGTCTAAAGTTGAAGTTGGAGCTTAAATGAGTGTGATCAGCCTATCCACTGCTATCCCAGGGGAGTTTGTTCCAATTCCCTCTTTAGTTTATTTTTATGACATAATATGCAATGAGGGCATTGCATCAAATAAGTGTGGGGTAGGGGGTTGGTTACATAATTACATAATAGAAAATCTAGAGTCTTAATTTAGGTTAATTTTAAAAAATTTGCATACCAAAAGTATTACTTAGGATTTATTTAGAAAATTTTGGTAAAAAAATTAGGATTCCATATTAGAATTGTGTTAATAATTGCATGAAAACCCAAATGTTTAGTTGAGCCTATATACGTTGTAGTGCATTTGTGGCTTCCTTATTCTAGTGAAATCATGAGACAAAAACACAATCTTGCTCAACCTGAGGGATGCAATATGTTTAGCAGCCTAAACCTGAAATGTATCCAGGAAAATTTTTATCATTAGCCAATAAAGGTTGAGATTGAGCGCCCCTGCTTAAGCATGTAGGGATTTGAGTAAAAAAAAATATAGTGAGGTATACATGTAAAAAAAAAAAAGAGAATTGCAAGAAAAGTTGTAAGAATTTTGGAGCAATTAAAGTGAAGGTCAAATATCAAAATTCTGAAGAAATTCAAAACTTGAAGATACCAAAAATCAAACAACAAGGTGGTGAATTCAAAGAAATTAAAGATCAAATGTCAAAGAAGTGAAGAATTCCAAAAAGCTCCATAGTGGTATCATAAATTGTAATTGTCTAGATTATGTATGCTTGGGTTGCTCAACCAAAAATACCTTGAGGTTAGGAGGTTTTCTGCAGATGGATTCGGAGGGTTGCATAAAATGAGCATAGTTCGGGGTGAGTGGGCGAATGTTTATGAGGATTGTGAGTATTTGGAATATGGGGGGTTCTTTAGGAAAAATTTTAGACACAAATGCATGCGTTGCGGTCTTGGCATAATGGCTGGGTTAGATTGGAGTTGTTATACATAATTCTAATGTGTTAAAATTCAGTTTTGCTTGAGGGCAAGCAAAAGACAAGTGTGGGGTATTTTGATATGTGCATATTTAGTGTGTATTTAGTATAGTTTTTTTATTCATATATTAGCTAAATTATCGCATATTATGGACAAAAGGTACTTAAAAGTGTTAAATCATGTTTTTCAGTCCAAATATGAAGCTCGGAAGTGAAAGGAAGCGGGAGAAACAGTTAGAAGATTGAGAATGGAATAAAGAAGAAAAACATTGAAAAAGGCACCTACTCGGCGAGTCAGATCGTCTACTCGGCGAGTCCGGTCGAGGAATCAGAAGGATAATGACTCGGGATCCCAGATAGTTATCGCAATACGGGGAATGTGAGAGGGACTCGACGAGTTACTACTTGACTCGACGAGTTGGACCGCTTATTTAAAGATAATTCCACAGATAGAGAGGGAGGAGTTCTGGGACGATTCAGAAGTATCTTGCTACGATTGAGAAGCCTGAAAAACCCTAGAAGACGACGAAGGAAGCTAGAATTCGATTCCGGAGAGTAATTGAGGCAAAATTTATCATACTTCTTAAATCTCTGTGTTTAATTACTATGTTTGAACATTTAGATTCTGTTTGTTTGCTGAATTTTATTTCAATGATGAGCTAAACTCTTTAAACTTCTATTTGGGGATACGAAATTGGTAGTATGGTTTGATTCTTGGTAGGATTAATTCTATGTTGGTTAATTTAGTTATTTTAGCTTGCTAAAGAACCTTGTGTGTGAATGATAATTGATTTTCTGTTAATAGGGAGATAATTAATTAGCATGAACATCTATTAGTTATCAATCTCATATGCTTAGTGAACACTTTTTGTCATATGTCTAGTGTAGTGAACATGAAACTAGGATTAATAAGAAAATCAAGTAAATTTATGTGCAAGCTTGTGAGATGACCATTAAACAAGAAGTTAATTAAAGGGATAAATTAATTAGCTATTGCAAGTCTAACTTAACCCGAATATTATATCTAGTAAATTTAATTGAAATAGACAACTGGCCATTGTTTAAATTGATTTATTTGCTAAGGATTAATGAAGTGAATACGGAACTAATCAATTGAATCGGTAACTAGCAAAAGAATTAATCCATTGCACTTTTACCTTGAAATCAACCATAGGATCAATTAAGTTGAACTAAATAGAAGTACTTCTCCGTTATTGAATCTAGTCAGAGTCTTTATTTTCTAGCTTAAATTAGTAATAATTAGTAAGTTTCTAGTCTTGTAAAACTAGAGAACAACCCCTGCTTTTTAATTAACTTAGATTAAATTAGTTTTTAGTTTAATTTGCCGTTCCCTGTGTTCGATACCCTGCTTATTTAGCTATACCACAATTGATAGGTTCACTGCCTTTTGTGTGTTATTTGATAATTAAAAGTAGGTTTAAAACAAGTGGGTTTTACACACATCAAAACTCAGAAGCCCTAGGATTGGCTTTGATACCAAGTAGAAGAAAGTTATTGCCGTGAATTACCCTTTGGGTATTGATTGGTATTATATAACAATACAACTAAGAGATAAGATAGATCAACAAACCTGATCCTATCTTTACAATAAAATACATTCAAAATATTTTAACACTTATCTATACGATTACACTGACTAGTTGTTGTAATGGTTGCAAGATAACAGGTGATAAACACACACAAATGACATGAGAACAAAATTAACACAACAAGGCTTTCATGAAATGTATCAAACTTAATTTGATTTAGATCAGTCATTACAAACATATATCAACAAGGCACGAATTAATTTAAGACTTAGATAACACTTCTATATACAAGTATCATCGAATTTCAACAATAACAACAATTAATCATCATTTCAATCAGCCACAAGTGAAATAACTCGATTACAATCTTAACAAATGATACATTCACACACAAATGAAATGTGGACTCATATATTTGAATGGGAGGAGTACAGTACATGAAAGTTTTGAATCATTTGCTTATGTTTTAGAATAAAAGAGCAGAGCGAATCATCTAAAATAGCCCTCAAATCAAGGATGTGAAACGACATCAACATCAATCAAATTTGAAATTAAAATTTTGAGATTGCGTTGTCAGCGAATTCAAAGAGTAAAAACAACGCATCATTCTGGTCGGCTACAAACAAAACGAATTCATCAACAATCATGTATTATGCCTTACATATACTATAAAAATACACACATGCATAAATGCATATTCAAATTGTGAAATTGGAAAGAGATAGACCTGAGGAAGGAAGGCAGCATCGCCTTGGGCTCGTGGAGACGGAAGAGACATCCATCGTCTGCAAACAGTCGAGAAACGAGAGAGTGGACTGGGAAGAAGGGTTCAAGACAGCAAGCAATTCATTTGACGGCTGAAGCGCCATGTGGCTGGTCCTCGTGTTGTTTGTTACAATTCTAGATTATTTGGCGTCGTTTGCGAAATCAGTTCACATAGATCTAGCCTCGTCGGTAAGAATAAGAGGAGGTGGTGGAGAAGATCTGATGTAGTGATCTGTTGCAGATCTAGACCTGAAACGTGTTAAACGATGTAGATCAGTTGTTGTTTCACAAAAAAATTGAAGAGAATGAGATGGTGGCGATCAACGACAGTGATGGCGGTATACGGTGGCGACGGTCTACGGCGGTAGCGGTGGCTGTACGTGAGGATAGTGAATAGGTTTGTGTTTGAGTTCTTGAAGGTGGGTGTGAGAGTTTGAATGTAAGAAAAAAAAAAGATCAGATATTGTTTTCTAGTATCAGGTAACGATTGTGATGTTAAAATTATCAAATACCCTTAATTATAAGGTAAACATATTGGTTCTCAGGTTCTTAATCTTTAGGAGTTCTCATTTGAACCTTTATATATATATATATATATATATATATATATATATATATATATATATATATATATATATATATATATATATTAACGGGGACCACTTCGGAGTGCGGAACGAGACTAGTCACCACTATCACTGACGGTGGTTAATCTTGCGGCTACCATTGTCCGCACCCTCAATTTTTTAGCAAATATCCTCGTATGAAATTGGGCCTCTAGGATCAAGGTCCCATAGAACTTTTTGTCCACCATATCGTTTATCGTTCGTAAAGATTAGTCGTGACATTAAGGGTATATTTTTGAAGTGTTTTCTTTTTTGTCGCCATTTTCCCCATTTATTATTATTATTATTATTATTATTATTATTATTATTATTATTATTATTATTATTATTATTATTATTATTATAATAATAATAAATCTTTATATATCTGTCTTAGTTTAATACTACTTTTTTAAAAATTCAATAAATTTAATTGCAGCCTTAAAATCGATGAGTAAGAATTAAATATCAATTCAGAATACTGCCGCTGTCGATTTAATATGAAATCAGAATGCTGCCGATGTGCTGACTCAGACAGCCAAATTACTTTAAATTCTCTGCTGACCAGTGATATAATACCAAACAAGTGTGTAGTGTTAAATTTGGAAAAAAAGAGCCTCAAGTATTACCAATTCCCAATTTAATATAAAACAATAAAACCCATGTAGTTTAAGTGTTTAACAACTTTTAAACTTCAAATTGATTGAGCAACTAAGAAACCACACAAGTTTCGAATCTGACCTTTGTGTTGCATTAATAAATATTTAAAACAAATAAAACAAATATTTAATATATATATATATATATATATATATATATATATATATATATATATATATATATATAAAAGAATAGCTCTTTTGTCATGTGTCATCATATTAGACATTTTAATTAATATGTTGCCACTTGTCAATCTATTAGTTTTTCATTTTAAATTTATTATACCTCCTCATTAATGTGATTCTATTTTAAATTTTAAATTTTAAATTATTGTTTTCATTAACTCACAAATAAAAAATATCTAATATATATTAAAAATTAATTATATATATTTATTTGAATCAATGATTATAATTTCACATAACTAATAAAAATATCTCTTAAATTAATAATTTATTTAAAATAACTTATTAATAATTTTGAGTTTTTACTATAAAAGTTTGATTAATTTTATAATCGTGGTTCCCACGAGTTATAAACTAGTATATATATATATATATATATATATATATATATATATATATATATATATATATATATATACACTAGGCGTAACCTCGCACGTTACGCAAGAATGCATTTAAGTGGTTAAAATAGTAATGGGAAAAAATATAAATATGTTGAAATTTACGTATTTAGTCATGTTTTGGGCATTATCCGAATTATCAAATAATATAAAAATCCATCAACTTATATTTTGATGTTATCTAATATAGTCCATACCTTATAAACTATACTTTTACTTTTATAATGTCCAATATATATTATAAGTTTTTGTATAACATTAATATAATCTACTTTTCTTATGTCCGATAATATTTTTTGGATAAAATAAGAAATAAGTTGTTTTTAATGACCTATTAATAAACAATATTGAACTAATAGACTTTGTATTACACTATTTATATTACACCAAAACATCTAACGTTTCATATATGAACTTTTAAATATTAAACATTGAAATTAAGAATGAAGTTATACAAAATATATCATTATACATAAATGTCATCAAGAGTTTTAAAATAAGTTGATTAGTAAATATGATATTTAATTTTAATTATATATTTTGCAAGGCGTACGTTTGACTTTATGTTGGTGCGCCAAAAATCTTTTTCTTTAATTTGTACATAAAAAATTAAGGTGAATACGAATATAAAATAGACATTACTAAGCATTAATATAAATAATTAAAAAGGGTATGTGGATCTCCTACCACCGATTAAAGACAACATACATCTCTAATGGTATTAATTCCTATGTGAAATTAAAGTAGTCATTATATGTACACCTTGTTTTCTAATTACATAAACAAATATAAGTAACCAAACATAAAATGTTATCTTTATGTAGGAAAAATATTTTAGTTATCTAGCAAATTAAATAATATAAGTTTAAGAGTTAGGAGTTTCAAAACTTTAATACTTTTATTAATCAATCAATTAAGTAACACGTGTTGAAATTTTTACAATCATTATTAAAAAACATTTGAAATATTAGATTTTAAATGAATTTTGGTTAAAGTGTTCTACCTCTATTTTAATATATATATATATATATATATATATATATATATATATATATATAGAGAGAGAGAGAGAGAGAGAGAGAGAGATGGAAAGTATAACATTATCTTTTTGAAACAGTACAATTACAAAACAAAAAAAAACATATTTAAAATATTTAATTAAATATTTTCAACATCACCTTATATAACGTATGATCAATATATTAACGATTAAACCACAATATACAACTACTGTATTACAATAATCCAAAAATGAATTAGTATAACAAACTTACAAATTAAAAGCTCTAATATAATAGCATATATCCCCAAAAGTGGTCATAAGACCTCAACCCAACACAAAAACCTTTAAGTTTGTTTTCTTTCTGAATTTTGTATATGATTTGTATATATATCTTCCTAAAAGATTGACCTTTTTATAGTAAACTTTTCACTAAATGCTAATTAAACATAATATAAGTTATTAAACTTTTGAGTGTTAAATCATAATTAAGAAAACTTTTGAGTTGCATTAGTTAAAAAAGGGGGTTTCAAATAAATGTAGTTTGAGGAAGTTAAAAAAAGGGGTTTCAAATGCATGAGATTCAAGAAAAAAATGTTAGCTTTATAAGTGTGCATGTATGATGTATGATAAAAAAGATAGTTCCTCTATGAACAGTTCTTGCTGTTTAGTGGTTCAATTTCTTTATTTTTGTTTTTTAATTTTGCACATATTCTTTTTGGTGGTCAACATGCCATTTTATGAGCAACTGTTATAATATGTCATTAGACCGTCCCGTTTTTGGATCGTACCGTTTTGGACGCATGTTTTGCTCCAATCTAATTCAATCCAATCTGGATTACTCCACCGCCTCAACTATTGCTTTAATCCTCATCTCCATCGCTTTAATTGATTGACCCCAAAAACCCTTTCCGTTCTTCCCCTCGCTATTTCGTTGTAGTCATCTGGTTGTCATCTCCACCGTTTATGTAGTCACAGGCCAGTTTTTGGCTGCCTCTATCTTCTGATCCACTCCATCTTTACCTTTTAAGTTTTCTAATATGCGTCTCTTCCATAAAGGCTTGATTTTTCCTTGCTTGCAGCAAATCAGTCCCTGCAACTCCTTCTGAATACTACCGCTAACAAACAGGATGGGTCGGGGAACAGCAGCGGCGGATGTGGGAGGACCACAGGTCGATTTGAGAGGAACAAGGGTGGGAGGGTAAGGAAAAGTCTCTATTGGATAAAATCAAGTCTCTCAAACTTCAAATTCATCATATGCGATTTACTAGTGTTTTTACCTTAAATTTTCAATTTGATTATAAAGATTGAACTCTTATTACATTCTATTCATTGTTGGTTATTTATTTTTATTTTATTCCGATTTCATCATGTTTCAAGTTGAAAAACATGTAACCCAAAGGGTATAATCAATTCCTCAATGTTGTTGTCAGTATATTGGTAGTTTTAAAATGTGAATCCTATGAACCTTTGTGTCTACTTTTGGTAGATATACTTTTCACTAAATATGGATAGGGAATTTAATTTATTAGGTAATTAGATTTTTTACACATCTAGATAACAAACTTTTTGAAAGTTTTTATATATAATCATTATGACCAGCTGTAGCAAGTTACAACCGGTCATAGCGGTCATATGTCACTTCAAGAAAAAGTCGATATTGCTAGGGAAGAAATTTGTTGCAAAAAGTTGAAATTCCATTGCAAAAGACGAATTATTATGGAATTTGCAACGACCCATTTCCGTCCCTAAAAACCCCGTAACCAGGGTTTGCAACGAAAACAATAATTTCGTTGCAAATATGACGACGGAATGAAATCTGTTGTAGATGGTATTCTGTCGTGTATTCCGTAGTATGATTTCGTTGTCAATTCTGTAGTAGTTGCTCCATCACAAATACCGTTATGGTGGATCCATAGCAAATTTCATGGTAATAAATCCCTAGCAAAATCGGTGGTGATGAATCCCTAACAAAATCTGTGGTGATTAATCCCTAGCAAAATTTGTAGTGATGAATCTCTAGCTAAATCAGTTGTGATGAATACCTAGCAAAATTCATGGTGATGATGAATCCCTAGCAAAATCCATGATGATGAATCCCTAGCAAAATCTGTGGTGATGAATGTCTAGCAAAATCTGTGGTGAGGAATCCTAGCAAAATCCATAATGATGAATCACTAGCAAAATCTATGATGATGAATCTCTAATAAAATTCGTGGTGATTAATCCCTAAAAAAACCCGTTGTGATTAATCTCTAGCAAAATTCGTTGTCTATATTGTGTAGCAGATTCCATAGCAAAGATTTCATAGCAAATTATGTATGAATATATTTTTTTGCAAAGCTAGATAGCTTTGAATGGATAATTAATTTACAAATTAAATCCAAATTATTTTGTATTAATATATAAAAACAAAAATAACAAAAAATCAAATAACATTTATAATAAAAAATAAATATTTATTACATCAAAAATGAAAAGTGGCTAATCTAAAATAAATATTTTGCAATACAAATTAACACTTTATTATTTACTAGTTTGTAGTTGTTGAAAAGCATTAATAATAGTCATTGTCGGTTGTAGTTGTTTATTAAGTTGTTCGATTCTTTTGTTGTCTTGGTCATCTTTCACCTTCATTGTCTCCTTAAGTTCTTCATTTTGCTATTTTTGTTGATTAACAAGCTCCCTCAATTATTTTGTTCCAACCTTTTTTCTTGGATGTAATTAGATACTTACGTTGTATCGTTAATCATGGGAACCGCCTTTGCATATGAGCCAAATTCATATAATCTTCTTTTCTTGTCATGACCACCAACAACATCATAAAATATTTGGTCAACCTCAGCTTCTTCACTTACAACTTCCAACTATTTCCGTTTTTCTATAAGGGTAGCCTACAAAATAATAATAATTTAAAAAGATATCAAAGTTATGAATAACATGAAGTCTACAATATAAAACCTTGCACTGAAATGAATGTTACATGAATTTTTCTATCTTTTTCATTTGTAAATGTGACTCTATCGTGATTCTTCGTGTGTGTATATACAAGAACAATTCATTATGTTGTGGATCATGTCCTAATTTCCTCTTCTGCATAAATACCATAAAATGTAAAATATACACATAAATATAAACGTACAAATTCTGATGAACCATTAAAAAAACTTACCAAATCAGAAGCAACCTTCAAATTAGAAGTGGATCCAACGTTATGGGTACGGTATGGTATTCCATCAGCCACCCCATTACTCCTATTGATCTTGTTCTTATCAGATTTCTGCTTGTATTCATTTGTATTCCATTTTGCTTGCCAAGAGTTCCAGACTTCTAGTGTAATATGAGGTGGTTTCCTGCAAGTTGGGTTTCTTTTTATGTTTCGCGTGTTGTAGAGATATTGGCCATAACTTTGTGCCGCTTTACTTTCCCAAGTGTACCCTTCTGCATCTACTTTTTGAAGAAATGATTTACTGATATAGGTAGCACAAGGGCCTGGTGGCAAGAGCCTACAAATAATATGATAGTTTTAGTTTTAAGTTCATATGTAGGTGTAGACCAGAAGGTTATATATCGAAAAAAAATTGTCTAAGATATGATCGGTAACTCATGTTTGTTTTTTCAAACATCAATATTTAAATGCCCATCTAGTCCATAAGCAGAAGAATTGTTTTGGTTGTTTGTAGTTTCCACAATAGATCCATTAGCATTTGTTGTGGATGTAGTTACGGTTGTTGGTGTTGTTGTTGGGGTAGATTATAGGGTAGGTGTTGGGATAGATGTATCTATTGAGGATGTGGTAGTTGGTTTAGGTAAGGAGGGTGTAGTAGTAATTGTAGATGTTGATGGTACCAGTGTCGATGAAGGTGTTGAGGTTGTAGCAGTAGATGAAGGTGTTAAAGATGTGGTAGCCAATGTCGGTGCTAAGAATGGTGTCGATGATGTAGGTGTTGAAGTTTTGGTTGTAGATGTAGGTGGTAAGGGTGGTGTAGATGATGTAGGTGTTGAATTTTTGGTTGTAGATGGAGGTGTTGATGTGGTAGTGATCGATGTAAGTTTTGAGGATGGTGTCGATAATTTAGGTTTAGGTAGTAGACGTAGGTACATTGGATTTGGTCGCTAAAATTAAGAAGTTAACTGTAACAGCCCAAATTTTATAGAAAATTTTAACTTTTATTACATATAAAAATTAACCAAAATTGTTTCCAAATAATCCCATTAACTAGCCACAGTGCTTCAAAAGATCAGATTATCAAAAACTAGATGCGGAAATATTGAAGAATGCGTGTCGCGCCATCAAGTCGAGCCCTTGACCTTAGGACCAGAAATACCTGAAACATTCACCAAAATTGTAAGCACACGCTTAGTGAGTTTCCCAAAATGCGCAAACATAAAATCACATAATATCATGAACACATACATATATGTTTCCCATGGACTCCCTTCATGGTCTTCATTGGAATGCCATGGGCTACCCCCTATGGTCTTATATTGTCGGGCCATGGGCTCTTCTTATGGTCTTGCCAAATGTTATGGGCTCCTCAGTCCTCCCATGGTCTACACAAAAGTCCACATATAAATCAATAATAAGCAATTACATATTCCAATACCAATCATCACATAACAATTAATGGTCCGGCCTTGGTGCCTTCAACCCAAGAGTGTAGTGAGAAGACTCGCCTTGAATATTGAACAATAGCTGACTAGGTCCTGGCTCCGAATGTTAGCTCTACTAAACCCCTAAACATAAAATGTTCCTTAAATGCAACTCAAAATTCCCTAAAACCCCTTATAAGTCACACTTGGTCAAAGACAAAAGTCAAAGTCAAAGTCAACGGTCCAAGTTGACCAAACTCGCCAAGTTGCCATTCAACTCGTAGACTTGCTCCATTAACTGCATAGATCAGGAAAACTCTCATCAACTCGCCGAGTTCACTAATGAAATCGCCGATTTAGCCATAAATCCAACATCTTAATGCATTAAGTTGTTTCCCTCAAATCTAGGAACTCCAAATATTAGATCTCCTCCGAAATGATGTTTAGAAGGGTAAAGTTTCCAACTTTACCCTTAAGAACCATTCAAAGTGAGTCAAACCCAAACCCTAGACTCATTAGAGTGAGGCTTGACCCATTAAGCCCTTAAACTCTCAAAACATAGTCCCAAAATACATATCTAGCATCCAAAGGCTGGAAAATCACGTAATGTTTCCAACTTTACGTCCATGCATGCTAAAAAGAAACTCTAGGGCTCAAGATGGGATAATAAGGGACTTATTGCATGAATGGGACCTAGAACTTTGAAAAGCTTGCTTCTTTAAGCCAAATAAGGCCATACAAGGGTTAGATCTAACATAACAACCCCTGGAACATTCAACTTCTTGGATTACCCAACCATGAGCCCAAAATCAAGATAAAACCCCAAACAAATAGATCTTGATGATAACAAAGCAAGGTATAAACTTGATACCTCCAAGAGACTACAATAAGTGGAGAAATTCCAGATCTAAGTATCCCCTCCAAGCTTTACACCTCCAACTTCAAAGCTTATTCAAAATAGCACAAAAGGATCAACACTCAAGACCCTCCACAAGCTCACACACTCACAAAAGAAGGTGATGCTGTTGGATAAGGTGTCTAAGTCCATAACTTATTTGGTATATACTTGACCCGACCCGGCATGGTCCATTTGGGTTGCACTTCACCCGAACAATTTTTGGATAATTTTATGAGAGTTATACACATATGTTTATTAATATATTATAAGTTATAATATATTAATATGAAGTTATGTTATTTAATTAGTCTTAGTCTTAAATTATTTATGAATTAATTTAGAGATTAAAAGGAAGACTAATTAGATTATGGGCTATTGGTTTTATATGGTGTGGGCTAACACTCATTTGTTAATGGGCTAGGCTTGGATGGAAGTCCATGGATGATCCATGGAGCTTTTAACCCATGGGTCCTTGGAAAAGGAAAGGTCATGGGTTATTAGGGTTTCACCCTAACCATGTACACTATATAAGCATGCTTATGTTGCATGAAATAGCCACTAGTGTGTGTGCTTGTGTGTGGCCGAAAATATAAGTGTGTATACACTCTCTCAAAGTTTTCCAAGTGTTTGTGGTGATTTTTGATTCCATTTGAGGCATTCACATTATTGGTGCTTGGCCCTCAAACTCCAAAGAATCAATCTCATCAAAAGGTATCTAATCTCATCTAACTCTTCTATGTTTAAATGTTCCCCATGCCATGTTAGATAAGTTATGAACCTTGGAAAATTATTATTTTGCATGTATTTAGACAAACATAGATCCAAGGTTTATTAGGGTTGCATGCACACTTAGGAAATGTTAGATTGCTCAAAACCCAACAGTGGTATCAGAGCCTAGGCTTGCTTGTTTGATACTTGATGCAAAATAGTTGAAAAAGTCGAAAAACTTGTTGTCTGCCTGATGAATTCGCCGAGTCCATGGGGGGACTCGCCGAGTTCATGTGTATCTTCAACCTACTCGCCGAGTAGGTTCATGCACTCGACGAGTAGGAGCCACAGAGTGCAGATTTTCGACTTTTGTTGCTGGAAATGGACTAGAAACATTACCCTAAACTGTTTTGGTGTTTTAAAACTTGTTTTAGTTGGTGTAATGGTTGTTCTAGTCCATTTACAATAGCATATATCAAAATTCCATGATTTTTATGTGTTCATATAATTCTTGAAATTTTGATGATCATGTTCATGTTCTTATGAATTTAGAAGATGATAGGAATTATTTGTTGAATTGTTTAGAATTAATTCTTGATCATTTATGTGTTTTAATGGAGTCCATAATTTGTCCTCAAGTTATGGATATCCAAAGGTCACTTTTCTTTAACACACACATTTAAACACATAAGTTACATGAAAATGAAGAGTCTTCATTTTTATGAACCTTTAATTCATAAGTTATGAAATGAAAAGTTTTGGATAGTTACAAAACTTGCCCTCAAGTTTTGGAATTTGTAAGGTTTCACACACTTTGATAAACTTTAATTCCAGCCCTTAGAGTTTTAATAGGTAAAATTCAACCCTTATACTATTTATAACATTAATGGTTAATTATTATATATATGTATAAGAATAAGTCGTTCTACCGTTAGTAGGCCTCATTCACGAAGCCGGTCTATAAGGTGAGTATAAGGTTGTTGCCTATAAAATGGAAACTTAATGGGTGTCCACTCTCACCCACCGCTTGCTTGACTGGTGGAGGGTCGTTAGCCGAACGGGTAAGACAATGACTTTAAATCCTCATTAAAAGTATAATGATTATTATAAAGTAACTAAACCTTTTTAATTCCCAATCTTAGTTATTTTAGGAAAAATGTGAACATGGTGCTAGTCCATGGAATTCACACTTTGTACCTTACCAAGTCGTTGGTGGAGCGTGTGTGGTTAACCGGCACACTAACTTGGACTAGTAAGGATCACGAAGGGTGACTTAATGTTTGTCATAGATCAATGGAGCGTGTGTGGTTAACCGGCACATTGATTAGGTGATAATATTAAGGGTACCAAGTGAATTAGCATGGTTATTCACACCTTGTTTTGTGATCCTCGGCATCCCAGTCACAAAACTTGAAGGGCACAATCGAGATTGAAACATGCCATTGAAAAGTTCAATGAATCTCAAAAGAATCTAGGAATTTCAAATCCAATTAAAACCTAATAATTCGTTTTGTTTTTCATGGTGGAAATTAGTGAATCGTCATTCACCTACCTTTCAAATATATTACTTAGATTACGGCATCCCTCTTCAAAGTATAATATATTGTGATTGGGTCCTAGCCTTAATATTACATTTGGGTGTCTTATTAAGGATTCTATATATCTAATCTAAACTTGATTTCTTCTTTCAGATGTCTTCCAACACTAATGCTTCAGGCTCTAACCCAACTGGTTCTTTCTCTCTCATGAATCTTTGTGGGAGGGTCATCTTTGATGGTTCCAACTTCATGGATTAGATTAGGAACATCAGGATGGTTACTCGTTATGAGGACAAGGAATATGTCCTCGATAAGGAGTTAAAAGAGCTTGATGAGTCTACTGCTACTCCTGAGGAGATCGTTGAATTCAGGACACATGAGAGAGATGCTACTAAGGTGGCATGTATCATGATGGCCACAATGACAGCCGAGCTCCAAAAGTCATATGAAGATTTCTACCCTTTTGAGATGCACCAAGAGCTGATGGAAAGGTACCATCAGAGTGCTCGTCAGGAGCGGTATGAAATAATCTCCTCCACAATAACTACCCGCATGAAGGACGGTGATTCCGTCACGGCTCACATGCAAAAGATGCAAAGGTATGTGGACCGTTTGCTGAAGCTGAATGTGAACATCCCTGAGGAGTTGGAAATTGACATCATTTTGCACTCCTTACCTTCTTGTTATGACCAATTTCGTATGACATATCATATGAACAAGGAGGAAGTTACCCTCAGCAAGCTTCAAGGACTCTTGAAGACCGCTGAAACCGGTCTTAAGGGCAAGGCGGTTGTTACCTCTACTACTCCTACTCCAACATCTACCCCTGTTTTGGCTATCGGGCAAGGAAAAGGGAAAAAGAGGAAGCACCCTTCGAAGGGTACCAAGGGAAAGTCTCTTGAAGGCTCCTCATCGAAGACCAAGAGCGGTTCTGTCACTCCTTCTGCCATTCCCAAGGATGCTGAATGCTTCTATTGCCATGAAAAGGCACACTGGAAGCGAAATTGCCCTAAGTACTTGCAGGATCTAAAGGATGGGAAAGTGAAACCCACCCATGCAGGTATTTACACTATATTGTCTAATTACTCATCATATTCTAACTCTTGGGTTCTTGGTACAGGATGTGGTATTCACATATGTTCTGATTTGCAAGGCCTAAGAAGAAGTGAGGATGTGGAGCACGGGAAGATAAACTTGATCATGGGGAATAGGAAGACTTCACCTGTTTCCAAGATTGGAGTTTATACTTTGTTGCTTAATAATGGGTTAAAATTAGATTTGAATAAATGTGTGTACTCGTATGAAATGGCGAGGAATATTATTTCTTTTCATGCTTTGTACAAACAAGGTTTTACCTTTTCGTTTGATAATGATTGTGGTGGTATTAATGCTTTCTTTAAAAATGTGTTTTATTTTAAAGCGTTACCTTGTGATGGTGTGTATGAAACTGTGTCGATTGTAGACAACTTAGGAAATAATGTGTTGTATATTGATTCTTCTACTAGCCTAGATAAAGCATCATTGTGGCATTGTCGTCTTGGACATGTAAACAAGAAACGCATAGGCCAACTCCAAAAGAGTGGAGTCTTGGAGTCATTCGACCTTAAATCGGATGATAGTTGTGAATCTTGTCTACTTGGAAAGATGACAAAATCACCCTTCACTGGAACTTGTGAAAGGGGTGAGGGTTTGTTGGACTTAATACATACTGATGTATGTGGGCCATTCAAAACCGCCACAAGGAATGCTAATCGGTATTATGTGACTTTTATTGATGATTTTAGTAGATATGGGTATGTCTACTTAATCAAAAATAAGTCAGAAACCTTTGAAAGGTTTAAGGAATTCAAACAGGAAGTAGAAAATCAATTGGGCAGGAACATTAAGATGCTTCGATCCGATCGAGGTGGTGAGTATCTTAGTACCGAGTTCCTTGACTATCTTAAGGAGTGTGGGATTGTCTCACAATTGACTCCTCCCAGGACACCACAGTTGAATGGTGTAGCTGAGAGGCGTAATTGAACCTTGTTGGACATGGTTCGCTCTATGATGAGTCGAGTTTCGCTACCAATCTCTTTTTGGGGGTATGCCTTAGAGACTGTCGCCCATATCCTTAATCTAGTCCCTACAAAGAAGGTTACCAAAACACCTCATGAGATGTGGACTGGGAAGGTTCCCAATTTAGACCACATCAAGATTTGGGGTTGTGAGGCTTTCGTGAGGCGTGAAACTCATGATAAGCTCGAACCCCGAAGTGAAAGGTGTATTTTCATCGGCTACCCACAGAAATCCTTCGGTTACCTCTTCTACAGACCCAGTGAGAATGTGGTCTTTGTAGCAAGAAGAGGGGTCTTTCGTGAGAGAGAATTTATAAGCCAAGGAGACAGTGGGAGGCAAATTGATCTTGAAGAAATTCAAGAAGCAATTGGTGAAGGAACCTCGGACACTAGCAATCAACCTGAGGAGGAAACTCCTGTTGAGCAAGCTGACATGTCTGTACCTCCCAGGCGTTCCACACGGGTTAGGAACACACCTTCGTTTTATTATGGCTTTCATATTACTACGGAAGGTGATACGTTTATCAGCGATAGTACACTGGTAAGTTTGGATGAACCTAGCAGTGTTAAGGAAGCCATGGCAGGCCCGGAGTCTGCTAAATGGAAGGAGGCTATGGACAGCGAGATACAGTCCATGTATGACAATCAAGTTTGGAACTTGGTTGACAATGTACCAGGTCGTAAAACAGTCGGGTGCAAATGGATCTTCAAGAAGAAGACCGACATGGAAGGAAAGGTGCATACTTATAAGGCTCGACTGGTTGTGAAGGGTTTTACTCAGACTCAGGGTATTGATTATGATGAAACCTTCTCGCCGGTAGCAAAGATTAAGTCTATTAGGGTTATGCTAGCCATTGCAGCAATTCATGATTATGAAATATGGCAAATGGATGTCAAAACCGCTTTCCTTAATGGAAAGTTGGCTGAGGATGTGTACATGAATCAGCCAGAGGGTTTTGTCAGTGCAGAGTACCCTAATAGAGTATGCAAGCTTGAGAAATCCATTTATGGATTAAAACAAGCATCTCGTAGCTGGAATCTTTGTTTTGATGAGAAGGTCAAAGAGTTTGGCTTCTCAAGAAGTGAAGATGAGTCTTGCGTATATGTCAGAGCTAGTGGGAGTATAGTTAGCTTCTTGGTACTGTATGTGGATGACATACTACTTATAGGAAATGACATCCCAACCTTGCAGGAGGTTAAGTCCTGGCTTGGGAAGTGCTTTGCTATGAAGGACCTAGGGGAGGCTGCCTATATCCTAGGGATAAGGATATTAAGAGAAAGGAGTAGAAGACTAATTGGACTTAGTCAGAGTACCTACTTGGATAAGGTGTTGAAAAGGTTCAACATGCAGAATTCCAAGAAAGGAGATTTACCGATCCAAAGCAATGCCAAACTGAGTAAGACTCAGAGTCCGAGTACAGAGGCAGAGATAGCTGAGATGAGCCAATTACCGTATGCTTCCGCTGTTGGCTCGATCATGTATGCTATGACTTGTACCCGCCCTGATGTGGCCTTTGCTTTGAGCATGGTCAGCAGGTATCAAGGGAACCCTGGCAAGGCTCATTGGACCGCAGTAAAGAACATTCTCAAGTACCTGCGGAGGACTAAGGATTGGATCCTTACCCTTGGTGGGAGTGATGAATTGAGAGTATTAGGGTATAGTGATGCTAGTTTTCAGACTGATAGGGATAACTTCCGCTCTCAGTTGGGCTGGATCTTTACCTTAAATGGAGGGGCAATTTCTTGGAAGAGTTCCAGGCAGGAGACGGTGGCTGATTCGACTTGTGAATCAGAGTATATAGCAGCGAGTGAAGCAACGAAGGAGGCGATATGGCTAAAGAACTTCATCGGAGACCTTGGAGTTGTACCAACTATTAAAGAACCTATGGAGATTTTCTGTGACAGCAATAGTGCGGTTACCTTAGCCAAGGAACCAAGAGATCATGGCAGATCCCGACACATTGACAGAAAATATCACTTCATAAGACACAAGATTGAAGAAGGACTCCTCGTGGCAAAGAGGGTATCGTCAGATGAGAATCCTGCAGATCCCCTTATGAAGGGACTGACGAGGGTTAAGCATTTTCAGCATGCGAGGCGCATCGGGCTGAGGGATGATATTAGTTTTACAGATTAGATAGTTTTCCTGAAACTTGTAAAATGTAATCGACATTTGATGATGAATAAAATTTGTGATTTATTTATGAGTAAAGTGTTACTATCATTGTCAATCATTTACTATTGTTTCAGTTTTGCATGTTTTGACTTCCAAAATAATTAATTTATTCAAACCTCCACAATCGGTCATACGTCGGAAGTAGGTATGAATCAAGATTGTCATGAATTGGGTTTGTAGATGGCTAAAGGTGTTTAGACATGGCAATGGTTGCTGCAACGTTCATGAGTACTCATAAGTTATGAGTATTGGTATAAACCCACGCTCGCTTGTATCACTTCATGGAATTTATCTCGAGTGATCGTGAGACGATAATATCATATAAGTCTTCAAACCTAAAGATATGAGTTGTTACCTATGAGTTGGTTGTGCATTGATTGCACGTAAACGCATCAGTAACTTGATGTTATAAAACATGCCTTTGTGTACAATTCAACAAGTAGTAGAACAAGCATATGAGTCGAAGTTTATCTGTTCCTTCTAGAAATAGAAGCGATATCTGGGCCCCTCGATGATTTTGTGTTGACCCATGTACCGGGCCCGGTCAGAACTAAACTGATGTGTTCAGTAAAGTTCTTTATCAAACAAATCGAAAATCGAGAAACAACCGCCAGACAATAAGCAAGACATAGTTCCATGTGTTTGTCCGGCTGATATCATGAGAACAAAGGATTATATGATCACTTGTCTTAAAATGGCGCTTCATAGTTTAACAGAGTTTTCGAGAGCTACGATTGTTGGTTAGTTCCTGAAGTTATATAGGCAAATACAGTTATTAGACTTATCCAAGTGGGAGTCTGTTGGATAAGGTGTCTAAGTCCATAACTTATTTGGTATATACTTGACCCGACCCGGCATGGTCCATTTGGGTTGCACTTCACCCGAACAATTTATGGATAATTTTATGAGAGTTATACACATATGTTTATTAATATATTATAAGTTATAATATATTAATATGAAGTTATGTTATTTAATTAGTCTTAGTCTTAAATTAATTATGAATTAATTTAGAGATTAAAAGGAAGACTAATTAGATTATGGGCTATTGGTTTTATATGGTGTGGGCTAACACTCATTTGTTAATGGGCTAGGCTTGGATGGAAGTCCATGGATGATCCATGGAGCTTTTAACCCATGGGTCCTTGGAAAAGGAAAGGTCATGGGTTATTAGGGTTTCACCCTAACCATGTACACTATATAAGCATGCTTATGTTGCATGAAATAGCCACTAGTGTGTGTGCTTGTGTGTGGCCGAAAATATAAGTGTGTATACACTCTCTCAAAGTTTTCCAAGTGTTTGTGGTGATTTTTGATTCCATTTGAGGCATTCACATTATTGGTGCTTGGCCCTCAAACTCCAAAGAATCAATCTCATCAAAAGGTATCTAATCTCATCTAACTCTTCTATGTTTAAATGTTCCCCATGCCATGTTAGATAAGTTATGAACCTTGGAAAATTATTATTTTGCATGTATTTAGACAAACATAGATCCAAGGTTTATTAGGGTTGCATGCACACTTAGGAAGTGTTAGATTGCTCAAAACCCAACAGATGCATACTATTAGGGTTTTCTGGACAGAGGATGCTGGTAAGGAGGCCAGCCAAGGGACTTAAGGCCTTTAAATAGGGTGCAGCACCCTGAAAATTAGGGTTTCCTTCCCATCCGCCAATTCGTCGAGTTGAAGCACCTCAACTCGCCAAGTTGGTTCATTAATTTCTGCGGCCAAAGCCCTCTCGACACATTGAGTTGGAGCTTCCAACTCGCCGAGTCCCAAAGGAAAATAAAAACAATTTGAAGAATAAGCTCATACCTAAACCAAGCGTTACAAATCTCCCCCACTAGAACTATACTTCATCCTCGAAGTCTGCCGATGCAAAAAGATCAGGATAATGCTTTCTCATCTCGTCCTCCGGCTCATAGGTCCGCTCGGAGCCTCTTTAATGCTACCATTGCACCTTCACCACTCTCACTTATTTGTTACGAAGAGCCTTAGTCTTTCTATCCAGAACTGCAATGGGCTTCTCAACATAATTCAGGCTCTCATCCACCTGAATGCCATCCTGATGAAATAACTGCAGATTCATTTGATACACACTTCCCAAGCTGAGACACATGAAATGTGTTATGGATCTGACTCAGCTCATCCGGAAGATCCAATTGATAAGCGACCCTGCTGACTCAGGTCGAAATCCTAAACGGACCAATAAATCGGGGACCCAACTTGCCCCTCTTTCGAAACAGGATGACACCCTTCCAAGGTGACATCTTTAGCAAGACAAAATCTCCCACCTGAAACTCAAGATCTGAACGACGCCGGTTGGCATAACTTTTCTGACGGCTCTGCGTGACTCGCAATCCGTCACGCACCTCCTGAATCAACTCAGTGGTCTTAAGCACTACTTCGATGCTTCCCATAACTCGATGTCCAACATAGCCCCAACAAACTAGAGTTCTACACCTCCGACCGTAAAATATCTCAAACGGGGGTTGGTCAATACTAGCATGATAACTATTGTTATATAAGAACTCTACTAGTGGAAGGTAAGTATCCCAACTCCCTCCAAAGTCTAATACACATGCCCGAAGTAAATCTTCGAGTGTCTAAATAGTCCGTTCACTCTAACTATCGATCTTGGGGTGGTAAGCGGTGTTGAAATGCAATTGAGTACCCAACTATTCACGAAACTTCCTCCATAATCTGGAAGTGAAATGTACATCACGGTCCGAGACCACAGATATCGGCACCCCGTGCCTGACTACCACCTCCCGCACATAGATATCTGCTAATTTTTCGGCAGAGATACTCTCGAAAATCGGGATAAAATGCGCACTCTTGGTCAACCTGTCCCCAATAACCCAAATGGAATCCACACCTCACGCAGTCTTAGGTAACTTTGTGATAAAATCCATGGTGACCTCCTCTCATTTCCATATGGGGATATGTAGCGGCTGCACCTTTCCGTTAGGCCTCTGATGTTCGACTTTGACCTTCCTGCAGGTCAAGCACTACTCGATGTACCACACAATCTCTCTCTTCATGCAGGGCCACCAATAACTCAATCTCAAGTCTCGGTACATCTTTGTGGCCCCTGGATGGATGGGAAACTTGGATTTGTGTGCATCCTCCAAGATTTTCAGTCTCACCTTCCCAAAAGGAGGAACCCAAACTCTGCCCTACTGAGTCATTAAAACCCCGACTATCTCGAAAAAACAATGGGATTTAACCTCGAATCCACTCAATCTTCCAGTTCTCCTTCTTCAAAACCTCCACCCGTGCCTCATTGATCATATCTAATAAGGGTGAAATCACCGTCATCCTCAAGCAAACATCTTGAATCGGAGCACTCGTCGTCTTATGACTCAAGGCATCGGCCACCACATTGGCCTTCCTGGGGTGGTACAAAATCTCACAGTCATAATATTTCACCACATCTAACCACATCCTCTGACGTATATTCAAATTCTGTTAATCCATCAGATACTTCAAACTCTTGTGATTGGTGAAAATGGTGCATCGAGCCCCATATAGATAATGCCTCTGAATCTTGAGGGCAAAAACCACTGCCCCCAATTCCAAATCACGAGTAAGGTAATTTTCCTCATGAGGTTTCAGCTGCCTCGAGGCATAAGCAATCACATGCCCCCTCTGCATCAGAATAACTCCCAATCCCGAAATAGAAGAGTCATAATACACTACAAAGTCATTCAATCCCTCGGGTAGAGCTAGAATTGGGGCCTCGCATAATCTCTTCCTCAAAGCCTTGAAAGCCAATTGTTGCCCTAGACCCCACCGAAAAATCACACTTTTGTTGGTCAAATGGGTCAAGGGTACGATGATCATGGAGAAATCCTAAGTAAATCTCTGTCAGTACCCTGCTAGATCCAAGAAACTCCGGATCTCGGATGCGTTCTTCGGAACTTCCCAACGCATTACCGCCTCGATCTTGGCCGAATCTACCATAATAACCTCTTGGTTGATGATGTGCCCCAGAAACTGCACCTCACGCAACCAAAAATCGCATTTGGAGAATTTAGCATAAAGCCTCTCTCTCCTCAACGTCTCCAACCTCCTTCAAATGTTGCTCGTGTTGCTCCTTGTTCTTAGAATAGACCAAAATATCATCAATGAAAACAATCACAGACGGATCCAACATCGGTCTGCAAACCTGGTTCATGAGGTCCATAAATGTTGTTGGAGCATTGGTGAACCCAAATGACATCACCAAAAACTCGTAATGACCATAACGAGTTCTGAATGACGTCTTCGGTGTGTCTTCATCCCTATTCCTCATGTGATGATACCCTGACCGAAGATCAATCTTGGAGAACCACTATGTACCCTGAAGCTGATTGAACAAATCATCAATCCTCGAAAGCAGATAAAGGTTCTTTACTGTTAGCTTGTTCAACTCCCGATAATCAATACACGTCATGTGTGACCCATCCTTCTATTTCACAAACAGGATCGGTGCTCCCCACGGGGAACTGCTCGGACGAATGAATCCCTGGTCTAGCAGCTCCTGAAGTTCCGTAGAAAATTCCTGCATCTCAAGCGTAGCTAGACGGTACGACGCCTTGGCTATCGGAGCCGCACCAAGCACTAAATCGATACGGAACTCCAATTGCCTCTCGGGAGGCACCCTAGGCAACTCCTCTGGAAACATATCTGGAAAATCTTGCATAATTGGAACCCTACTCATATCTGGCGCGGTCTCAACCCTTGTATCGGAAACATAAGCCAAAAACCTAGAACAACCCTGCTGAAGGAGTCTCTTAAACCTCGCAGCCGAACACAGAGCTGGCCCATGCGAGGCTTTCTCTCCATGAATAACCAGTTCTCCCCCACATAGGGTTCAAACTCTCACCAACTGACGCTCGCAATCTATCATGGCCCCATTGGGCCCCAACCAATCAATCCTGATTATCACCTTCAAACCGCGTAGAGGAATCGGAACCAAGTCGATAGGAAAACCTGAAAGACCCCTTTCATACTTAACATTATTACTCCAAACATGCTACATGCATATTCATAAACATATTTTACATATATGGTCTTATTACAAAACACTGGATACAAACTGATTAACAAGCTTTTACAAAGGTTTATATATTACATAACTTCCCAGAAATTTATACACTAAATACAAAAGCTATAATATTATCTATTTTTCATCTTCTAACAGTTCATAACTATATTAGATGCTTATCACCTGCAGTAATTAAACAATGAGAGGGCTAAGCGGTGACGCTTAGTGAGTTCAATAACACTTATAATATAATGTTATGCCATATATATATATATATATATATATATATATATATATATATATATATATATATGACAGAAGCAAAGGGGGACAAAGAACAACAAAGGCAGATGAGTATTATATGACAGGATTTCCATATCAACGAATAATCCGATTCAAAGATTTACAATCAATGAAATACAACAACTTCAACATGATATACATCAATAAGACTTCAGCCTATATAGCATAGAAAATAAAGGATTTCTGAATTATCATTTTGCTAGCAATTTACAGGCTTTCGGCCCTACCTAACATTCTACCAATACCAAAGTGATACGAGTCATTCTCTACATGGCCAAAGGGACAAAGCCAATACCAAAAGTGATACGAGACATGCTCTACATGGCCAAAGGCTTCATACCAATACCAAAGTGATACGAGTCATTCTCTACATGGCCAAAGGCACAAAGCCAATACCAAAATAGATATAAGAAATGCTCTACATGGCCAAAGGTATAGCTCCATTATCATAATAACACGGGAAAGCACATTGCACATATAACACATAACATACAATTATCCCTATATTGAACTCACCGTGAAATAACTGAATGATAAAATGTTGATTTGGACAGCACTTCGTTTCTAGATATGACTTTCTTTTTGACGAAACTGGGGATTTTAGTTGAAAATCGGGCTTTGTGCGGGCAAAGTTTCAACTTGAATATATTATTTTCTTGGGTCTTCGGTGCGTTGGGACTTGCTTCGAGTGTCGGGGTGATTTTCTAGGCTTGGGGGGGGGGGGGTGTTAAGGTAATTTGAGAGAGAATATGAGAATTTGTAAACAAAATTCGGAAGGCTCGCTTTCTATTTATAGTATGCTGAAACCTTGCATATGCGGGGCTTAATCATCGGTACGTTGGGCATACCTGATACGTAGGGCGTACCTTTGTATGCGGTGCGTACGAGCTACGTGTCATCAATTGTGTTTCTAAGCTTCGGAGGTGTCATCGGTACGAAATATGCGTCTATCGTGCGAAGACAGGAGCGACGTGGCTGACTCCCGACCTAGCTTCCGAGTACGCGGGGCATACTACTTCGGAAAAGCCTCGAAGTTTGTGTCTAAAACTTCAAAATTTTATATATTTCGCATACGAGCTCTGTTTTGACGTTATTTTTATCCACGCATAGGTGAGGATATACTTTACAACTTTCGTTTAGACTCCGTCGGCTAATTTTGACTTCATTTTTAATATTATATTTTTAACAGGTCGGGACAGGAAAAGTCTGTTAAAAATTCATAACTTCTTCATTCGACATCCGCTTTCATCTATCTTTTTACCGTTCTACTACTATTGACAAGATCTTCGATTCTCGTTTAGGTTGTGTCGCCTAAAAATCACTCAATCTTTATTCCGAGTTTCGTGTTGTGTACTACTATGCCGATTCTTAGAAAAATCATAACTTCCTCATACGAAGTTATATTTGGAGGTTCTTTTCATGAAAATTTTCGGTTTAACGAATACTACGACTTTCATTTAGATCACTAAAGCTAAAAAGTAGTTTATCGTAAACTCACTTTATACGTCATATGGCGTCGTGTCGGTTCTGTCGTGAAACTTTGATAAGTGATAACTTTTTCGTTATAACTCGGATTTCAGTGAGGTTTTCGCATAAATGTTTCTAATGAGATAATTTACAACTTTCAATAACATTATTTTTACTTATTTGCAACTTAAATTTTACATTTTCGTTAATTTCAATATTCAACTTTTGATTGGAATTTCATAAGACTTCTTATCACTTTTCTGAATGATTCTAAACATAGTTTTATTTCATATCTCATAAAACTATCTTGTTAGAACTCAATGCTCAAAGCCATATAATATTTAATAATATTCAGTTTTTTAAGCTAACAAAACACGATCACTGAACGTGTATGTTACAAATACCTCCTCCTTTTGAGGATTTCGTCCCCGAAATCATAACGATTTAAACAAATGGGGATATTTTGCTCTTATTTCATTCTTATTTTCCCAAGTATAATTTAGGCCTCGATGATGTTTCCACTTAATAAGAATTAACTCTACTTCTTTATTACGTAGATCAATTGTTCTCTTGTTTATAATCTTTTCGGGCTCTTCTACATATCTTAATTTATTATCCAGTTTCACCTCGGATAACGGGACCGTTTCATCATATATGCTTAAACATTTACACAGATAACTCACATGAAACACATCATGAATACCTGCCAAATCTTCCGGCAATTCCAACAGTATGCTTGCTTACCAATTCTCTGGATGATTTTGAAAGGTCCAACAAATCTAGGACTCAATTTTCCTTTCTTCACAAATTGCATAATGCCTTTCCATGGGGATACCTTCAGCATTACGAATTCATCCACCTAGAGTTCTATAGGTCGTCTTCTTTTTACTGCATAGGACTTTTGTCGATCCTGGGCTGTTTTCATTCTTTCTCGTACAATTTGAATTTTGTCAGTGGTGTCTTGAATCATTTCAGGACCACCAAGGACTTTCTGTCCTACAACACACCAACATAATGGAGTTCGACATTTACGCCGATATAGTGCTTCATATACCTTCAATATGTTTTCTACTATTTGGATTGTTCTCTTTTTCTGACCAACTATTTGGGGATAAATAGTTGTGCAGAGAGTGACACGAGATCTTAATTCACATTGCATACTTGCACAAGAATGAGAAGTGAAGCTACTATCACGACCAGAAGTAATCTTTAGCGGCACACCATGTCTCGCAATAGTTTCATCCAATTATACTTGTGCGTATTTCTCCATTGGAGCTGCTTCACGCATGGCAAGAAAATGTGCACTCTTAGTCAGTCGGTCGACAATTATCCAAATGTTATTATTCTGTATAGCAATGTTTGGCAATCGAAGCAGCACTAGACATAAAGTCAGTTCAAAATTCTATTTGCCTATCCGGGGGAAGTCCAGACAAATCATCAGGGGAAACATCAGGATATTTATTAACAACAGGAACATCATTTACAATTTTCTTCCCCTCTTTTGAGATATCAACTGTATACGCTAGATAAGTAGAATACCCATTCGATATAAGTTTACGGGTTTTTTTGTAGGAAATAGATTATTTTTAAATTTGAAGTCTTTGTTTACTGAATACATCAAATAGAATCCTTCCCTTCCATAGGGGTGTGTACCATCTTTTCGTAACACAAGAGTTCTGTGCGGTTCTTTGACAACCAGTTCATGTCGAGAATAATTTCAAAATTGGGCAAGGAGATAGGAATCAGGTTAGCAAGAAAACTATAACCTTTAATTTCTATGATACAATCTCTATAGACTTTATCAGCAACTAATGATACACTTCCCGCAGTATCTACATGAAATAATTAGGCGAATGTATAATAACATTTAAAAAGAATGTGCAATTTCATGAGACACAAAAGAATCTGAGACATCATAATCAAATAAGATGTGAGAAGGTCTAGAGTTAACGAGAAATGAACCAGTCACAACATTCGGGTCCTCGTGTGCCTCCTTTATGGTAATCTGAAATGTACGGACTTTAACTAAACGATTGTCAAACTCTTCAAACTTCTTAATTGATGGCGGTGCACAAATCTGCACACACTCTTCATTCTCTATTGGGCCTTCGATCCTAATCTCCAAGTTAAAAACTCAATTCACATTGCAGACTCCTGCTCCTTCTTAAATTGGGTTTATAGACTCAACCCAAGATAAGGTCTTCACTTTCATAATGCAAAAGACACACAACGAATGATAATCTTATTTATATTAGTCAAACACTATCATAGAAGAAACCTTCCTTCATGTTCTAATGTGATATAATATCTTCATAACTAGTAGCATTTCTAGCTAATGATTGCTTAATTCTTTCATGAAGGCTATTATACTTTTATCGACTACCTCGACCATATCCTTCTTCAATCTTCCGAATGAAGTTTCGTCGCTACACAAGACATGGTTCTCTAAACCAATCAATTCACTTCACAGATTTATATTCGTCAGACTCGATTCTTTATGACCACTAAGGTCTGAACGAAAATCATTTTCTTAGTCGTCACCGAAACGAAGGTAATGACATACTTGAACAAAAACAGAATCAATTACTAGCTTCTTGGTGACCTTGTGACTTTCCCTGATCCAAGTGTGATTCTTGTGCTTCCAGTAGTATAGGCCTCTACTACTATTCACACCTACTCATACTTGTCCCAAGTATTGTCTCACAGTTTTCCAAGTCACCATTCAAAAGTTTTCACAAAACAACTTTTCTCACCTGAGTGTGTTCAAACAAGTACATACAACAATTTCTCCTAGACTCAACTAGGGATTTCACATTTCTATCAAACATATCTTGGATTTCTTAAATTCACCTTCAAGAATTCTTTTTATGCATAAGCTCGATCTAGCATATCCTAATATTTTTCCTAGGTCGATAGGAATTTCACTCCCAAATTCTTCATATAAATTCTTTCTCGGGTAGTGTCTACTCTGCAAGACACACTATAACAGAATTTACTCTAGTAGCATGGAGACAAACGGTCTCCAATTATCTACATCATCTTCTAACTCATGCAAGTCACCATGCACATTTATTCATTTCATTATCCTTTCATGACATCGTCATTCCTTTATATGATAAAATTTTCTTCTCATGGGTGTATCTTTTAAGTCTACTTCGTAGGAATCTATCCTAGGAAGTCTGCATTTTAACTGCATCTCAGCACGTTCTACTAGCTTCCACCTGGTTCACTGCCATTCCTAACAGCAACATCTCTTCTCATATAATACTATGAGTGCATATCTTCTTCAACTCTATACTCTACCTTACTCTGACTAGTAAGTCATTCAGCCTTTCACAACCATCCTAATCATGCATGTTAAAGTCGGCTTAACACACAACGAAACTTTTATAAGGATGTGATAGGAGTCAATTGTCACTCGGTATTATTAAATACTAAGTCTGAGCATCTTGTATAGGGTTACATATCAGCTCTTACCATACTACTCGAACTGCATACTACGTCACAATGTTAGGCAAGGTCTAGGCATATTGAGTCTGAAAACTTTGTTAACTTTTCCTTTGATCTTCATTGAATTCTTCTTAATCTTGCACAACATCAATTTCGATATCATCGGACTATTTATCATCATCTTCAGCTCTTCTAACTCTGTAAGCAATCACTACTTCAATATCGTCAGCAGTGGAACAACTCCATGGATTACACCAAAACATTCATCTCGTCCAAATGTACTTCAAACACATAAAATTCCTCCAAAGGTGTTATTATTTCATCAAACATAGTTTGAATGTACAACACCACTCTATAGGTATTAATACACTATTTACGGTATCACTTGATAGATTTTATTTTACGATATCCCTTGACTGTTTATTTATGAAGTTATCAATGTCAACTATCGTAAGTCTCCTTATCACCTTGAAAAGTTTCATGCTGATGGAATAGAAGAAAAAGAAACAGTTCTATCGACACGTGGATGCTTTGCAAGAGAAAGAGTGACACTACGCATCTCCAAGTCGTGCTCGCGCTTTCGGTTATTTTATTTATCTTTTAGCACATATTAGCATATAATGCATATCCCCTAAAGTATGCTAGTGCACACTATTGCAAGTGAGGTATTAAACTTAAAGCATGCTATAACAATTCAATTAGCATATAATATTAATTAAGGCATATACCCTACTTAAGTCTTCCTATGGTTTGTATCCATATACTCACATTGAATCTGTTCATATATTGAAATTCCGAGGGTTTAAGTCTAAATACCAATCCATGGAATTTAGTTCACTTAAACTATTGCTCTGATACCATGACTAAAAGACCCCTTTCATACTTAACATTATTATTCCAAACATGCTACATGCATATTCATAAACATATTTTACATATATGTTCTTATTACAAAACATTGGATACAAACCGACTAACGAGGTTTTTACAAAGTTTTATATATTACATAACTTCCCAGGAATTTATACACTAAATACAAAATCTATAATATTATTTATTCTACATCTTCTAACAGTACATAACTATATTGGATGCTTATCACCTGCAATAATTAAACATTGAGAGGGATAAGCGGTGACGCTTAGTGAGTTCAATAACAGTTACAATATAACGTTATGCCATATATATATATATATATATATATATATATATATATATATATATATATATATATATATATATATATATATCAATATGACAGAAGCAAAGGGGGACAAAGAACAACAAAGGCAGATGAGTATCATATGACAGGATTTCCATATCAATGAATAATCCGATTCAAAGATTTACAATCAATGAAATACAACAATTTCAACATGATATACATCAATAAGACATCAGCCCATGTGGCATAGAAAATAAAGGATTTCTTAAGTACCATTTTGCTAGCAATTTACAGACTTTCAGCGCTACCTAGCCTTCTGCCAATACCAAAGTGATACGAATCATTCTCTACATGGCCAAAGGCACAAAGCCAATACCAAAAGTGGTATGAGACATGCTCTACATGGCCAAAGGCTTTATACCAATACCAAAGTGATAAAAGTCATTCTCTACATGGCCAAAGGCACAAAGCCAATACCAAAAGTGATATGAGACATGCTCTACATGGCCTAAGGTATAGCTCCATTATCATAATAACACGAGAAAGCACATTGCACATATAACACATAACATACAATTGTCCCTATATTGAACTCACCATGAAATAACTGAATGATAAAATGCGGATTTGGGCAGCACTTTGTTTCTAGATATGACTTTCTTTGACAAAACTGGGGATTTTAGTTGAAAATCGGGCTATGTTCGGGCAGAGTTTCAACTTGAAAATATTATTTTTCCAGGTCTTTGGTGTGTCGGGATTTACTTTAGGTGTCGGGGTGATTTTCTAGGCTTCGGGGGGTGTTAGGGTAATTTGAGAGAGAATAGGGGGTGTAAAAGTGTGAAAGAATATGAGAATTTGTAAACAAAATTCAGAAGGCTCGCTTTGGTGCGTCGGTACGCTAGGCATACCCGATATGCAAGGCGTACCTTTGTACGCGGTGTGTACGAGCTACGTGTCATCAGTTGGGTTTCCGAGCTTCGGAGGTGTCACCGGTACGAAATACCCGTCTATCGTGCAAAGAAAGGAGCGATGTGGCTGACTCCTGACCTAGCTTCCAAGTACGCGGGGCGTACTCTAAGTACGTTGGGCGTACTACTTCGGATACGCCTCGAAGTTTGTGTCTAAAACTTCAAAAGTTCATATTTTTCGCATACGATCTTCGTTTTGACGTTCTTTATATCCACGTGTAGGTGAGATTATACTCTACAACTTTCGTTTAGACTCTGTCGGCTAGTTTTGACTTCATTTCTAATATTATATTTTTAACAGGCTGGGACAGGAAAAGTCTGTTAAAAATTCATAATTTCTTCATCTGACGTCCGTTTCCATCTGTCTTTTTACCGTTGTACTACTATTGACGAGATCTTCGATTCTCGTTTAGGTTGTGTCGGCTAAAAATCACTCGATCTTTATTCTGAGTTTCGGGTTGTGTACTGTTATGTCGATTCTTAGAAAAATCATAACTCTCTCATACGAAGTCAGATTTGGATGTTTTTTTATGAAAATTTTCGGTTTAACGAATACCATGGCTATCATTTAGATCACTAAAGCTAAAAAGTAGTTTATCGTAAACTCACTTTTTACATCATATGGCGTCGTGCCGGTTCTGTCGTGAAACTTTGATAAGTCATAACTCCTTCGTTATAACTCGGATTTCAGTGAGGTTTTCGCCTAAATATTTCTAACGAGATAATTTACAACTTTCAATAACATTATTTTTACTTATTTCCAACTTAAAATTTACATTTTCGTTAATTTCAATGTTCGACTTTTGATTGGAATCTCATAAGACTTCCTATCACTTTTCCGAATGATTCTAAACATAGTTTTACTTCAAATCTCATAAAACTATCTTGTTAGAACTCAATACTCAAAACCATATAATATTTAATAATATTCATTTTTTTAACTAACAAAACATGATCACTGAACGTGTATGTTACAAAACCTCTCCCCAAACATATTCAGAACACTCTTTCGAAATACCCTCGTAACACTCTTGGTGCGGTCATTCGCAATCTCCACAATCTCCACTTCGAGTGGGGAATCCAAAGTCCCGGGAGCATCTTGAAACTTCTTGCTAAGCGTAAGAGATACAAATGATCGGGTAGCCCACAAATCAAAAAGAATATGAGCCGAAAAACCATTGACCATAAAGGTCCCTATATGAAATCATAACAAGATAAGCATAACAATAAGATAAAAAGGCTCAAATAAATCACATACTAGTCATGAAATCTGGCACTGCATGGGCCTCCTCGGTAGTCAACTGAGATGTGGTCGCTGAAATTGAGAAGTCAACTGTAACAACCCAAATTTTATAGAAAATTTTAACTTTTATTACATATAAAAATCAACCACAATTTTTTCCAAAATAATCCCATTACATAGCCACGGTGTTTCAAAAGATCAGAGTATAAAAACTAGATATGGAAATATTGGAAAATGCATGTCGCGCCATCAAGTCGGGCCCTTGCCCTTAGAACCAAAAGTACCTTAAAACTCAACAAAACTGTAAGCACGCATGTAATGGGTTTCCCAAAACATGAAAACATAAAATCACATAATATCATGCAACCATACGTATAAGTTTGCCATGGACTCCCTCCATTGTCTTCATTGGAATGTCATGGGCTACCCCCATGGTCTTATATTCTCAGGCCCTGGGCTCCTCCCATGGTCTTGCCAAATGTCATGGGCTCCTCCCATGGTCAACACATAAGTCCACATAAAGATCCATAGCAAACAATTCCATATTCTAATACAAATCATCACATAACAATTAACGGGTCGGCCTTGGTGCCTTCGACCCAAGAGTGTAGTGAGAAGACTCGCCTTGAATATTGAACGATAACTGACTAGGTCCCGCTCCGAATATTAGCTCTACTAATCCCTAAACATAAAAGATTCCTTAAATGCAACTCAAAATGCCCTAAAACCCCTTATAAGTCACACTTGGTAAAAGACTAAAGTCAAAGTCAAAGTCAACGGTCCAAGTTGACCCAACTCGCCGAGTTGCCCTTCAACTCGTAGAGTTGCTCCATTAACTGCACAGATCGGGAAAACTCTCATCAACTCGCCGAGTTCACTAATAAACCCGCCAAGTTAGCCAGAAATCCAACAACTTAATGCATTAAGTTGTTTCCCTCGAATCTTGGAACTCCAAATTTCAGATCTCCTCCGAAAAGATGTCCAGAAGGGTAATGTTTCCAACTTTACCCTTAGGAACCATCCAAACTGAGTCAAACCCAAACCCTAGACTCATTACAGTGAGGCTTTACCGATTAAGCCCTTAAACTCTCAAAACATGGTCCCAAAATAAAGATCTGGTATCTAAAGGCTGGAAAATCACATAAAGTTTCCATCTTTGCTCCATGCATGCTAAAAAGAAACTCTAGTGTTCAAGATGGACTAATAAAGTACTTATTACATGAATGGGACCTAGAACTTAGAAAAGTTTGCAACTTTAAGCAAAATAAGGCCATACAATGGTTAGATATAACATAGCAACCCATTGAACATTCAACTTCTTGGACAACCCTACCATGAGCCCAAAATCAAGATAAAACCCAAACAAAGAGATATAGATGACAACAAAGCAAGGTATAAACTTGATACCTCCAAGAGACTGCAACAAGTGGGGAGATTCCAGATCTAAGTCTTCCTTCCAAGCTTTACACCTCCAACTTCAAAGCTTGTTCGAAAGAGCACAAATCGATCAACACTCAAGACCCTCCACAAGCTCACACACTCACAAAAGAAGGTGATTCATGCTATTAGGGTTTTCTGGATAGAGGAGGATGGTAAGGATGCCAGCCAAGGGACTTAAGGCCTTTAAATAGGGTGCAACACCCTAAAAATTAGGGTTTCCTTCCCATCCGCCAACTCGTCGAGTTGAAGCACCTTGACTCTCTGAGTAGGTTCATTATTTCCTCGGCCAATGCCCTCTCAACACACCGAGTTGGAGTTTCCAACTCGCCGAGTCCAAAAGGAAAATACAAACAATTTGAAGAATAAGC